>NW_009921486.1:13837-47960 GCF_000696875.1 Nestor notabilis | reverse complement strand
TTTGAGGAGCTTTCTCTTCTCCAGCTGCCCCAGCCCAGCTGTCTCAGCCTGGCTCCAGAGCAGAGCTGCTCCAACCCTCAGCATCTCCATGGCCTGTTCTGGTCTCTGAGGATCTGCTTTTCTTCACATAGATCTCTTTTATCTGCAGCTTTGCAATACTGAACATTTGTGCAGTGTCTCGGGGGGGCTCACGGCCAGTGCAGAGTCTGGGAGAGGTGTTTGTCATCAGTGAGTTACAGCATGTTGAACTGCAGCAGCATTCTTGATTTGGTGGTGGGTGATGCTGTGAGATAAGCCTGGGTCTGGAATACAGGAGCAGCTGTAACTTAACCCAGGAGGGTGGGAGGAGGAGGAGAACAGAGAGACAGGAGGCAACTGGTAGGTGCTTCCCTTCAAACATGGAAGGGATTGAACCCCACATTTTGCAGTATGACTATTGGGGGTAATGGTGAATGTCACCTTACACTTGAAATGCCCTAAGGAATACTTCCCCCTTCATCTGCTGAGCATTTCTCTCTCTCTAGTGCTGTCCCCTCTGGGTTTTAATGCACACAGCAGGGTTCTGGGCTCAAGCACACACTGAAGCCGGGTCATGGGGAGCTTCTCATTGACCAACACCCCCAAGTCCTTCTCCTCAGGGTTGCTCCATCCAGTCTCCCCCAGCCTGTGTCTGTGCTGGGGATTGCCCTCACCCTGAGGCAGGATCCTGCCCCTTGGTTTCTGTCAGACCCTCCACCAGCCATTTGGACTCCCTGAGCTGACAGGAGCTGCCCTTGGGGTTGACTCTCCATTGCTCATGGTGTGCTCAGCCTCCCTGTCTTGTTTTTTACATGGCAACGTTTTTTGAGGGAAAGCAGATAACATCTTAGTGTTTGGAAACCTGCAACGCTGCCCAAATCTGATATGTAAACACATGCTCTGCCTTCTACCTGTTGCTGCAGATGAAGGGAGCTCTTGCAGTGGCACAGATGGTTCCTCTTATCTTCACGTTTGCCTTGTCTGGAGGGGATCAGTTCACTTCGTTTGTCTTAATTCCTAATCTCATCGCAGTGGGATCTACAAGCACAGGCTTTGTATTTGTGGGATGTAGAATTGCTTTTGTGGGTGTGTAAGTCAGCCCTTCCTTCCCACTCTGGTATATTGAATATTGGCCTAGCTCTATAAGTCCTCTCTAAGAGGACTCAGAAGGATTATTTTCATACTGGATAGGGTCAATTTTAATAACAAGTGGGGAACAAAGAAACCAGTCCAGTTGGAAACTGCTGCATGTTCCTTCTTTAATTTCCCGCCTGAAGAACTAGATGAGGTTCACTTAAAATACTGTTTTTGTCCCTCTCTCTATTACAGCGCTCAACTTTCCCTGAGGAAAACTTCATCTCTTGGGCACCCTGTTGCAGGAGTCAGTAATAATTCAGATGGTTGCTGCTTGCTAAACCTCTAGTTAGGGTTGAAGCAGAGCTTGACAGCACAAGGACCCCATTACCATCTGTTGATACTGGCATTTGGTTTTCCCCTTCTCCAGTGTCTAAATACAGCTGGAATCTGTGTGGAAAAGAAACACTTCTATTCCTTTTCTTTCTGCTGATGGTACAGAGCTTCCAGTTGGGAACTTCATGCTTCTGTGGAGGGGGAAAGGTTAAATTGGAGGCAACAGAGGTGGTGTTTGTGCAGTTAAGGGGGTGCGTGTGCACAAGGACAGTATTTGAGTTTTGTCTCATCCTGGTCTGTGATTCACTGCAAAATCATAGGAAGGTGTTTGGGGGCAGTTCCTCAGGATCCTGCTGGTAAGTGGATGTGTTTTTTCCCTTAAGAAAGGGCTAGGTCTACCAAAACCAGGCTAAATGAGTCCCAGGGCCTGGGGGATACAAGCTCAGTCAGAGTGACCAGTGTGCAGCTGTGATAAGGAAAGCCAACAGGATGCTGGGGAACGTCAACAAAGGCATCACCAGCAGAGATAAAGATGTTGTTGTTCCACTCTACTTGGTGCTTGTCAGGCCACACCTGCAATACTGGGTTCAGTTTTGGTACTACTCTACAAAACAGATGTGAACAGGCTGGAGAGGGTCTGGAGAAGAGCCCCAGGGATGATCCAAGGACTGGGAAGCCATATGAGTTAAGGCTGAGAGAGCTGGGACTGTACAGCCTGGAGAAGAGAAGGCTCAGGGGAGACCTTATCACCATGTTCCAGTAGTAAAGGGTGGCTACAAGGAAGGTAGAGACTCCCTTTTCACAAGCAGTCATACGGAAAAGCTGAGGGGTGATGGGGTCTTTCCATAAGAGGATACTCCACTCTGCTCCTTCTTCCCTGTCTGCAGTCTGCAAGCCCTTCCTTCCTTTGAGATGGCTGCAGAGCAGATTGTCCCCTCCACGGTAAGCTCTTATAAAAGGAAAACAGGAGAGTGCAACTGTGGCTAACATTGTTTACTGGGTCCATATCTCCTTCAAGTGGAGGGAGGAGAGCAGTTACATTTGCTGGGGTGGCAGCAGCAGGAGGGAGAAATCAAATCTGGGAATGCCAGAAGCTTAAAAGAAACAGGAACACACCTGATGTGTGGCTGTGTTTCTAAATCCTAGAGAGCACTGGCTCTTCCACCTCCATCCCTTCTCCTATGTTGGACATGAGGGAACAGGTTAGGCTGTGTTTTGAAGGAAGTTTTGCTGATGGGAGTTACTTGTCCTGACAGTTTTCTTGAGTTAGGTTTGGGTTACCCAAACAGGGAGTGAGATGCAAGTCCCTGCTGTTACTGTAAGAGTCCTACTCTGTGCTTATAATCAATCCTGAAGTCACCAACACAGTTCCACCAAGGGAATGATGATCTATCTCGTGATGTTTCTTCTGCTGGTTGCAGAGGAGCAGCTGGAAAACACTGTGTTTCCTCCTTGGTGGTTTGAGAGTAAAAAGGACAAGTTGAGTCTTGTCCTCTCAGGAGGCAGAAGACAATGAAGACCTGAAGGAAAATCTTAGCACTGGATTTTTTCCCAAAGGGATTGCATTTATCTATTTATTTTGCCTTGTAGGTGACTGTTGTGTTTAAGTCAGGGACTGATCTTATTCTCTCCTGATTGTGGCTCAAAAGCAGGAGTCCTTTTAGTCTGCTCTGAGTGTCAGCTGAAGAGCTGAATGTAGCTGCTTTCCTGTCTGGGATGGGGTTGGGGTTGGAGTTTTTTTGGGGTGTTTTTAGATTTTGAAAGGAATTCTGCTCTTCAGGCGTGGACTAAAATTGATGTTGCTTTCATTGTACTACCTGTGCTCCGTGTAACCTGTCCTTAAACCCAAACCTGAACGTGTGGTTTAATCCTGTTCATACAGACCTGCTTTGCGATAGGTTTCTGAGTAAACAGATCTTACAATAACAAGTAGATGGTGAGCACAACTCTCCTGATGTCTGCCTTCAACCAGAGCTCTTGGACCATGTCTGGGTGTTTCACCTTCATCCAGTAGCCTGTTTGCTCTGGCTGCCATAGCCTGAACTTTGCAGGCGAGCTAATGGAGCATAGAGTTACTAACACTTCTGAGACACAGAGACATGGACTGAGCCCATGAGTCTCATTCTGTGATCATTTCAAACAGACACAAGGACTTGTTAATCTTCCAGTTCCTTTAGTTTTAGTCCAGCTTGAGCAGGCAAGGCTCAGTCATTTGGTTCATGTGCTGTGGTTGTGCTGCTGTTTCCTCTCAGAATTGACACACATCTCATTCAGCACGAGGTTTCATCTGAAGAGCGTGTGCTTCTCATCTGAAGCACTTGAGGAGGGCTTGGAATTCCCTTTCCCATATGGAGGTACCACACAGCACGTGCTGCTTGGTGAAGCTGGTGGTTTAGGTTATTTAACTCAATAGGTTATGTCGTTCTTTGTGCCATCTTCTGGAGTTGAGAACCATCTTCCTTGGATTCATCCAAGCCAGAGTGACTTTGGCTTGTTCTCAGTGAGTGCATCTCCCTGTTTGCCTTTCTTCCCATAGGAAAAGCACGCAGGGTGGCCCAGAACTGTTTCCTCTTCGTCGTGCTTACAACCAGCTTTCCCAGCATGGAAAGCCCTCAGCTGACACTGAAGAGGAGAGAAGTGAGAGCTCTTGGCACCTCTTGAGCTCTTCTGTCCCTGCCAGCACCAGCCCCTCAGTATTTGACAGCAAGAATCAGTGCTGGAAATGTTGGCAATTGGGACACATCCCAGCTCAGGTGGAAGGCAAAATGTCCTGGTCTTGGCCAAGATAGAATGAAGGGGGTTAAACCCCAACACATGAAAACTCTCTGATCAGAACAGGGCTTTCTTCCTGCTAATATCTGCAAGTAGCTCTTAAGCATGAAGCGTATGGACAGTGTCAAAGGTATGTGTGTGCTTCCATGTGTGGGCTTCACACAGCACTGGAGAATGCAAGAGGGTTGTGGGGATGGAAGCAGTACCTCAGTGCTGGGTGGCTCCAGAGCAAGGTATCTGTATTTTGATGATGAACCATGCCTCAGTTGGTGGTGAATGATTGATCCATGTTCCCAAGGGAGATGCTTATGGTTTCTGTTTGCATTTTATACTTCTTTTAATCATGCTTTGTTTTGTTTTGTGTTCTTTTTTTTGTCGTCTTTCTTTAATTGCAGCAGCTGTTGCCGGGTAAAAAGTTTTGGGAATCTGATGATTCCAGCAAAGATGGACCAAAAGGGATATTTCTGGGAGATCAGTGGAGAGACAGTGCTTGGGGAGCATCAGGTAGCTCCATTATTTACTTGATTTAGGTGGGGTTTAATACACAGATGTGCAGCTCAGCTTTCAAAGACATCTGCTTTATGTCCTAGAAACCCCCACGTTGTTTTGTGGTTAAAACATATCCATAGGCATTAAAGGATTGTTTAATGTATGTGCACCCTGTTACCTGCTCCAAAACTTCAGAGCTGGGGTACCAGTAGGATGATGTTTGAAAGGACAAACCAAAACTGATTGTTTTTTCATTGTACTAATACAAGTGTTTTACTAAAACTAAACCCTACAACGTGGTTTTAACTGCAACCTTTACTTAGGGACTTAAGTCTCTGAAATGCTCTGATTTTAGACTCTAAATGTAGTTATCACTTGTAGGTTTTCAGGTTCTAGTAGTTAAAAAATGAACAGCCATCCTGCTTTGTTGAATGGCCATCATCAGAGTCAAAACACTGGCACAGTTCAGACCCTAGAGAGTAATTATTTGATGACTTGCCTCCTGTGAATAGTTGGATCTACTTATAAGAATTATCCATGTTTTTGTTCCAGATCACTCTGTTTCCCAACCAATTATGGTGCAGAGAAGACCTGGTCAGGGGTTTCATGTGAATAGTGAAGTCAACTCAGTGCTTTCACCACGGTCAGAGAGTGGAGGACTTGGAGTTAGCATGGTGGAGTATGTGTTGAGCTCATCTCCTGGAGATTCCTGCCTAAGGAAAGGAGGATTTGTAAGTGTGCCTGATTCTGACATCTGAGTTCCTGTTATGTTCCTTTCTCCTTTCTTTGGTTGGTTGTTAATCCATCCCTAAAGGCAGATGTTCCTTCTTTCTTTAATTTGCTCTTAATTTAGCTCCCTCTCTTAAAACAGGCAGGTTTTACCCATTGCTTTTGACTCAGGATGCAGGGTGGGAGTGGGTGTGAGGTATGTGAAGGTTCCTAATGTTCCCTGGTTCTTTGAATCAGCCCACCAGCAGTGACCCCCCCCCCCACCTTGAGCTCATGGTGGGAGGAATGTGCACATCTACCTGTGGTTCTGGATGAACGTGTGGCTGCTTTGTGGCTGGGGAAGAACAAAAAGCTCCATGTGATGATGCTAGAAACATAACATAGCTACAAAAGCCACTCCAGGTGGGAATGCTTTCAAGGGTATATCATTTCCCATGGAGAAGTGGTGGTAGGCACTGTGCTTCGTGGGGTGAGGAAGGGAGGCACAATCAGGCCTCATCCCTGTGGTGGGGAAATAGGGGCTGCATCTCCACCTCCTCGGCCACTGCTCGACCAGGAGTTGTCACAAAGCACAAAAGCAGAGTAGATTTGTCACTGTTCCTCTGCTCATCTCTTCTGGGAGCTGATTTGTGTTTCCTTCCTCCATCCTCTTTATCTTGTCCCTCATTACTAGACACCTGGTAACCTGGTTGAACCCCAGGCCTAAGAGAGATGGGGTTTGAGAAATGGACAAGCAGTGGAAGGAGCCAATTTATCATCAGAATTGGGGCTTAGAGAGGTGGCTGCTCCACAGCAATGCTGGTTCTGCAACCAGGGGTCTCCCCAGGGAATATCCCATCGTGAGGGGGAGAACTGGGCTCCACATCTGTAGTGACAATTGGTGTTGCTGAGTCTGCCCTTAAACAAGCATGAGTTGATTTTCTTTAAGAAGCATCATCAGAAGATAATAACTTTTAAAACAATCCTTTTTCTCCTAAATATTGAAGGAAAAAATACCCCCCTCCAATTTAAGAGGATGGAAAAAGGATTTAGTCAAAAGGGTTCAGCTGCCCTGTTACATACAGAGCAGTTTGCCCTTAGATGAAGGGTGTCGTGTCTGTCTGTGTGACAGCACCAGAGCCATTCTGATAAACATGTTTATATGCCCCTTGCTGGTTTTTATCATAAATTATGTTGGTTTTCCTCTCCCTTTTGTTGTTCACAACTCTGCCCCTGGCATAATCCCCCTTGGTTCTTCTCCCAAGTGAAAGAAAATACAGACATTAAGGGCAGAAGAGCTGCAGATGTAAAACCACTTATCAAATGCTCAACAGCACAGAAATCCCTTTGTTTTTCTCCTTTATTTTCCTTTCCTTTCCTCCCCCCCTCCGAATGTGCTTTAGGGTTCTATGAGCCAGTGACCAACCTAATGATTGACTTGAATGCTCTTAAATCAGCCCTACCTTGGAATTCACTGTGCAAATCAGAATGCTGAGGTGATCCCATTCTGCTCCTACACATGGGCTTCTTCAGCTAGTTACTGCAGCTTTGACACTGAGACAGTGACTTTGAGAGGCTCTAATTCCTTTTGTACCCTTTCAGTACCTGCTGTGTCATGTTTAGAAGTCCCTGGGTTAATTTGGAAGTGCCCAAGACCCATCTAGAAAGAGGATTTGTTGAAGTATTCTTTAACATTCTTTTGGGGTGGGATTTTTAGAGCCTTTAGAATCAGACTCTGACTTGCTAAATGGAAGAAACTAAATAAAACCTGGAAGAGTGAGAACCAGTTCCCTTCTTCCTTCCATTATGTTGGACTGTTTTGCCTTTTTTCTATTTTTATGTGTAGGAACTACTGTTTGCAAGTGACTTATTGGATTGTGACACGTTTCTTTGACTTGCTACAAGCTCAGAATGAAAGTAGAATTGATGGGAAAACGAAACTTATTAAAATACTGTCTCTTTTACCCAGGGGCCGAGGGATGCAGAGAGTGATGAGAATGACAAAGGGGATAAGAAAAATAAGGGCACATTTGATGGTGATAAATTAGGAGATCTGAAGGAGGAGGGGGATGTGATGGATAAAACCAATGGTTTGCCTGTGCAGAATGGGATCGATGCAGATGTCAAAGACTTCAGGTACGTGCACTGTTATCAGTTGTGGTTTACCTGGCAGCTAAGCACCACGTAATCACTCACTCACTCCTCCCTGGTGGGATGGGGTGAGAATCAGAAAGGTAAAAGTGAGATAACTCCTGTGTTGGGATCAGGGCAGTAAAGCAAAAGCACACACACAAAGCAAGGAATTCCTTCACCACTGCCCATCTCAGGCAGCTGTTCAGCCATCTCCAGGACATCAGGGTTCCAGCTTTAAGGTCCCTTCCAACCCAAACCATTCCTTGATTCTGTGATTCTAACTCTGCTTCCAGCACAAATCCCAGGCACAGCCCCATAGCAGCTACTGGGAAGAAAATTAACTCTTCCTCAGCCAAACCCAGCACATACACACTTATATTCTTTGAAAGATTTTCCATGCTGTGGGTGAAGAAGCCTTTGAGTCATTGACACAGTGTCATAAGGATGTCCTCATGCACCCAGGGAAGCACTGGGAAGGTAGGGATAACATCTGTGAGCTCTAGTTCTGTCTGTTGTGATCTTGTTTTAGTTTCACACCTTTCCTTTATTACTGTATGTGAGATTCCTATGGAAATACCAGCTGAAGAGGTTGACTATGCTTATATATTAGTTATAGCTGGGGTTATGGCTTTTCCCTTGTGGCTCTCAAGGGCTTAAAGCCTTCTGAAATGGTGGCTCTTGCTGTAATCAATGCATTTGTATTTCTTGCTCACTTACCCACTCACTCACATTGACATGTAGGAAAACTGTAAAAGCAGAACAAGTGCTGGGAGGTGCAACCTGCTGGTCCCTACCTTGGGATGAAGCAGTTCCCACCGGAGCCCAAGGCTTGTGTTAGGTCGTTTAGAGAGGTTTCAAGTGAGATACAGCACCAGAGTGTTGTGTGGTTCAGAATTCCCAAAGAGCTTTAGCAAGTCTGAAATCCTGTCTTGTCATGGCAGACTCTCAGCAGAAACTGCCTGTTACTACACTTGTACTGCAGCAGCTCTTTGAGGTGGGGGTTTTGTTTGTTTAAAGACATAAATTATTCTGTAGAACTCATTTAGGGAAACTCTTTCAGTGTCCTTTTATTTCCTCCCACCTTTATCATGCCATCTCCAGGCAGATGTGGTGAGTACTTGGGTCTTGCTGTGTGGTTAAATGGATGGATCTCTCCTTGCAGCCGCACACCCGGGAACTGCCAGAACTCTGCTAGTGAGGTCGATCTGCTGGGCCCAAACCAGAACGGATCAGAGGGCTTAGCCCAGCTGGCAAGTACTAATGGTGCCAAGCCCGTGGAGGACTTCTCCAATATCGAATCCCAGAGTGTCCCCCTGGATCCCATGGAGCACGTTGGCATGGAGCCTCTTCAGTTTGATTATTCGGGCACTCAGGTTCCTGTGGACTCGGCCGCAGCCACCGTGGGGCTCTTTGACTACAATTCCCAACAGCAGGTAACGTGTTGGCCATCGGTCCAATCCTGCTGCAGTCCTCAGGAGAGTCAGGGAATCATGGAATGGGTTGGGTTGGGAGGGACCTTAAAGATCATGTAGTTCCAACCCCCCTGCCATGGGTAGGGACACCTTCCATCATCAGGGGTCAGCACCAACTCAGGCTCTTCTCTTGGGGAGAGGGATGGAGGAAGATTTGGGATGGCTTCGTTGTCTCTGGGCTATCTGTAGAGTTTGGCCTGTGTCCTCTTAGGGAGCACAACGCAGGAGATCTCAGCATGGCCACTGAGCAGCAGTCTTCAGGACCCATAGGAACCAGCAGTTACCAACAGTGCTTTTCTGTGTGTTAATTATCTTTACCTCGAGTAAGTTTGTGCTGGAGAAGAGCTTTAAATGAGTAAAAACTGCTAAACAAAACCCCAACCCTCCCTCGAGCCCATGAAGTGACTTAAGGGTCAGACAGCAGCTCAGGCCTGGTGTCACAGCCCTGCGGTGGGATCTCTGCAGTACCAATCCAGAGCCAACCAAGGAATAAGGGATTTAAACCTCCCTGCTTGTGCTTGAGCAGGGTTTAAAACCCAAGGCCAGAGTCCAATACTACAGAGCTTTATCTCAGCCCAGTGTGTTTGACCTTTCTCCCACACAGGCGGCTGTGGCTTCTCATCCCGGAGCAGTAACCCAAGTCCTGGCTTTACTCTTGGCTTGGCTTGAATGCTGGGCCTGGATCCAATGATCCACTGAATCCGCTCCTGTTCCTGCTAGTTTGGGCAGCAATCATCAACTTTTATTGCTTTCCTATTGTAGCTATGATATCTCTCGAAGAACAACAACCTTTGTTGCAGCTGAGGGCAAAGGGACATAACTAGTCCTGCCTTTCCTAAAATATCCAGTCTTTTTTAGCAGAACAGCCTGTTGGCATTCCTTAGTGAGGAAGGCCCATTGCCAAGGGTGTGCTAAAGGCCCGTCTCGGAGCGATCAGAGCCTTTAAAGCAATGGGAATACCTGTGTTAGGGCCTGGGGGTTGGTTTATTATCCAGCACATTTAGGAGGGGAATGGTGGACATTGTTTTAATGATTGAACTAAAGAGTTGCTGGAGAGTTCAGGAAGAAAAGCTAGTTCCAAGTTTTTGTCTCCCTTTGGTAGGGGACCTTGTGAGAATTCATATCCAACAATGAAACTTGGGTAGTTATTTCTGTGCTAGAGCTCAACGAGGGAACTGCTTTTTAAAGGACTGTTGGATATGGGAAAGGAACTGGAGGAGTAGGAAGCCTAAAACATGCATTTTGTCAGTGGATTTTAGTTCAACGAAGGCTCATTGATGAGGTCAAGTGTTTCTATTTGTTTCTTCAAGCTTTATAGAGTTGGGATTTAAAATGTGAGCGTCTTGCACATAGCTGGTGGAAATAGAAACTCTCGGAGGAAGGCTGGCCTGGGAAGTGGGCCCATGTCCGGAGGGATTGCAGGATGGACCTCTGGCACCAGCTGGCCCTAAGCAGGCCTGGTGGAGTTTGGTTCTCTTTGTATGAAGAACATGGGCAATATCCACATAGAGCTGATGTCACCTCAGTGTAATCATGGAATGTGAGAGTGGTTTGTGTTGGAAGGGACCCTAAAGCTCCTCCAGCTCCAACCCCTGCCACGGGCAGGGACACCTTCCACTAGAGCAGGTTCTCCAAGCCCCTGTGTCCAAGCTGGCCTTGAACACTGCCAGGGATGGGGCAGCCACAGCTTCTCTGGGCACCCTGTGCCAGCGCCTCAGCACCCTCCCAGGGAAGAGCTTCTGCCCAAGAGCTCATCTCAATGTCCCCTCTGGCAGGTTCAAGCCATTCCCCTTGTTCTGTCCCTCCATCCCTTGTCCAAAGCCCCTCTCCAGGTTTCCTGTAGCCCCGTTAGGCACTGGAGCTGCTCTAAGGTGTCCCTTTCAGGAGCCTTCTCCAGGCTGAGCCAGCCCAGCTCTCTCAGCCTGTCCTCCTAAGAAGTAAAAAACAACTTTCTGCTGGGTGAAGCTGAATTTCTCTCTTCTCTTTAAATGGTGAAGTTTGGTGGCAGTGGAGGCCCTGTGCTGTGGGTACAGCACCTTGCCCACGCCATCCCTGTGTCGTGCCGAGTTGCTGCCCAGGTCACGTTGACAATAAGCAGGCTGGGCTATTTCAGAACTGTGATTTTAAAGTCTCAGCCTTGTTGCAGCTACTTATACCTACAGTAACTGCTCTCAACAGGCTTTTGTAAGCGTAAGGGCCGTAGTAAAGAGAAGGCTTCACCTTTCTGCCGGATGTGACCTCTTAGTGCACATCTGTGTAACCTGGTGTATTTTGGCTCCAAGATGTGCCTATTTTCTTACTACATGACATCCAGTCTGCTGCCAGTTACAGCCTGGATGAAAGCAGTCTCTCTCTTTGGGAAGTCCAGGTTTTCTCCATGCAGGTATCAGAAGGAAACATGCCCTGAACAAAAAGATCTCCTCTGCAGAAGTGCCTTTCTCAGTCTGCTGAGAAAGGCATCACACACTTTGGAGGGATTACAAGCAAGTGCAGCTAAAAGCAATATTAAGAAGGGAAGGTCTTAACCACGTGTAATCTGATTAGAGATGTCAGATGTCCCTATTTCAGGAGAAACTGCCTTACAGAAATGTCATCTTCAAATGTTCCCATAACTATAACACAGTCTCCCGTGTCCTGGTTTCTTGGAATTCCCTGGATTAACTCCCCCCCATGCTGTAAGTGCTGCTTCATGTGTGTGCATGTGTGAGGGAGGAAAACAGCCTTGTTTTTTGCAATGTCATAGATTCACAGAATTCCAGCCTGGTTTGGGTTGAAGGAGAGGAAGGAACAGGGAGGAACATTGCTTCTGGGTAGCTCCAGAGTGGCTGTTCCACTTGTGGATCCTTTAAGGTTTGAATTAAAGCTGAGCCATCCTCTGCTGATGGATTAAATCAGAGAGTTTCCTTTGGTAGAAGGACAGCTGGGAAGGGAGTTTGTAGGAAGGACCTGGATGAATGAGGAAGAAAGAAAACCCAAACCTAAGCAAAAGTACTTGGAAGTCTGATGTAATCCTCTCCTTTTTTGTTCTTGAGAATGACTGTTCTCAGGAACATTGCCCATTGCTCCTAGAGATTGCAGGGACCTGTAGGCTGGCAAACTTGTGTATCTTTTGGATGACTTACCCAAAAACTCCCGAGATCTGGTTTCTGTCCGTGGTCAGAGAAGAATTTACATCCTTGCATGGAAGGCTGGCAGGAAAAGGAGCATTTTGGCCAGGGGTTTGTGAGCTCCTGAGGCTGGTGTCTCACCCGGTGGCTTCTTAGGTGGCTCTGGAGCCATCACAAGCGTATCATCTCCCACACCTTGCTCTGCTGGCTTCTTCATGTTCAAGGCCAGGTTGGACATAGGGGCTTGGAGCCACCTGCTCTAGTGGAAGGTGTCCCTGCCCGTGGCAGGGGTTGGAGCTGGAGGAGCTTTAAGGTCCCTTCCAACCCAAACCAGGCTGGGATTCCATGAGTCCCACCATCTGAAAGAATCCCCCAGGTTCTCTGCTGCTGTGACTGTGATTTCACTGTGCTCGGTGTTGATCAAGAGCCCTTGGTCTGCTGGTGGCAGCTGCTAGTGATCCGCAGGCTGCAGTGAGGGGTTGTGTGTTTAAATTGGGGAATAAAGGGGCTTTCAGGCAACGTGCAGAGAACAGCAGAGAAAACCCTGGCTGGGGTTTAGCTGTGCTTCAGAAATAGATTGTTTTCCAGGGGGATTATCATGGGCAATTGATTTCAAGAGTTTGGTATTTTTCAATTCCTATTGAAATGTTTCCCTTTAAAGAGGAGTGTCTGTAGTTGTGAAAATAAGTTGTGTGTAAAGGAATTGCTTTAAAAAGAAGAGTAAAGGACCGTATTTGTGCTTCTGTCCCTTCAGTTGTTCCAAAGACCGAATGCGCTTGCTGTTCAGCAGCTGACAGCAGCGCAGCAGCAGCAGTATGCCTTGGCAGCTGCCCATCAGCCTCACATAGGTAAGTCTTGCATTTAATACACCACATTTTATTAGGCTTTAATCAACAGAACGTATTGGGAAAAGACTAAGGAAAAAGGATGGGTGGTATTTGGAGGATCCTAACTATGTTTTTGCAACTGGCAATCGACACACAAGCAGAAGTGCACTGTTTGAAGACCCACTCGAAGAGTTTTGGAGGTAGCTCTTGCCTGCTTTAAAAGCTCTAAAGCATTTGTCTGGCAGGAGTGATACTTTCCTTTGTTGAGGGGGCTGCTCAGGGAGGAGAGTGCTCTGAAATACGTGCTGTGAGTAAGACATGAGTTGGGGTGAGCAGCACAGCAATGTACAACTCCCTATGCATCTGTACACACATCCTGTGGCTGAGCTGCCTGGGTCATCTTTAAGTTAAAGATGTAATTTATGCAAACACATGATTGAAACTATTAAAGGAGTATGGATTAGGAATAAAGCACATAACCCTGTAGCAGGGCTATTCCTGGATGATTAAACTATCTTAGGGTTAAATGTTTTTAGCACAATAAGCAATTTAAGTTGTTCCTCCTACCCAAAAGCCCAGTACAAATACGTTGGGACTTTCCCACTCTGCACAGTGCATTTGTGTGCTTGTTGGGGCTCAGGGGTAGACCTGAATCAAACTGATTTAGCTTTTTACCTTACTCCCCTTCACCTTCATCTCCCCCCCACGCCCCTTTCCCGCCCCCCTGGGATTTCTCTAATGATTAAACTGTTACCTTGCAGAGGAAGGTAATGCCTACATGGCAGGGATCATTCCTTGTCATGCCTGTATGGTCCTGAGCTCCTTCCCAGCTAATTAATTGAAGTACTGGGAGTGTGTAGTGGGCTTGGAACTCAAAGTAGTGTAGACTGGTTCTTGATCAGCTCACTACAGAAGATGCAGAGAAGGACCAAGCACCCAGATAGTTAGTAGCTGGTGTTAATAGTCACCTCAAGAGTAAGGGTGTCCCTGTGCCATGGTAATATCTGAGCAAATTTGGGTATTGTATATGGAGTGTTTTCATAGAATCATGGAATTACAGAATGGGTTGGAAGGGTTGTCAAAGCTCCTCCAGCTCCAACCCCTGCCACGGGCAGGGACACCTTCCACTAGAGCAGGTGGCTCCAAGCCCCTGTGTCCAAGCTGGCCTTGAACACTGCCAGGGATGGGGCAGCCATAGCTTCTCTGGGCACCCTGTGCCAGCGCCTCAGCACCCTCCCAGGGAAGAGCTTCTGCCTCAGAGCTCATCTCAGTCTCCCCTCTGGCAGGTTAAAGCCATTGCCCTTGTCCTGTCCCTCCATCCCTTGTCCAAAGCCCCTCTCCAGGTTTCCTGTAGCCCCGTTAGGCACTGGAGCTGCTCTAATGTGTCCCCTTCAGGAGCCTTCTCTTCTAGAAGCTGCCCCAGCCCAGCTGTCTCAGCCTGGCTCCAGGGCAGAGCTGCTCCACCCCTCACAGCAGCTCCATGGCCTCCTTTGGACTCACTCACATTTTACCACTTCAGCTTTCCTGAATGGACATTGCATCCTTGGAACTGGCTTTCTTTTATATAGATGATACCCTCCCTGATTGTTCTGCTCAGACTCTGGGCTTGCTCATTCCCTTCAGAAACCAACCTGTAACAAACTCTAAAACCATGGTTCTGTGCTCACCAGGCAGAGGTGTTTTGGCAGGGCTGCACTTCTAGTTAAGTTTGTTTTCACTGACAGGTATGTTTTCAGCAGGTTTAGCTCCTGCTGCCTTTGTCCCCAACCCGTACATCATCAGCGCCGCTCCGCCGGGAACCGACCCCTACGCCGCCGGACTCGCAGCCGCTGCCACGTTAGGTGAGATGCTTCCACTTGGCCATTCATTCCTGACCTTTTCTGTGCCAGAACTGCTCTGGAGCCTGTGGTTGTGAAATGAACTGTTAGTACATTGTCATTTCCATGGAGAGATAATGGTTTATCAGGGAGTTGAAATGGAATTTGTCTTGGAAACGCTGTTTTCTGTCGCTTACGTGTGGTAGTTGTTGTATAACACTTGCTGTGGGCTCTGTCTCTGCTGAGGATAAACCACCAGAGCAAAGCCAGAATGAGACACTTGCAGACATCAATGTCACTGCATGTTTGGGGTTTTTTGGTGGCTGACAGGAGTGAGAGATACCTTTGAAAATCGATGTGTTAAATGCTAGAAAGATGAGGATGTGTTTTCCTGCCAGGGAGGTTGTATCTCCTTGCTGTTTAGCTTGATTTACTGTAGTGCATTCTGCAAATGGGATCTTTCCCTTTCGCGAGAGCCTGTCAAGAATTCATGGGGTTTAGATCCTCAAGATAAAAACATCCTGTATCCACTGCAAGGCTCACACCATGAATATGCAGTTTGCCAGATGCAAGCAGCAATAGTGGCTCTTGTCTTCATGCAAGATCTTTCTCCCAAACATTCATGTATCGGTTTCCAAACTCTTTCCAACTGGCAGAGCCAAAATTGTTTTATCTTGAGGTGACAGCTCAGGAAAAGAGCTTATCAGGCAGTGTGAAGAACACACTGTACATTGAACTTATGCTGAGGATCCCATAAAGTTCTTGCCTAAGCCTTGAGGACAAAGGAAGAAGGTACTTTCAGAAGAACAGCTTTATAACCACGCTTTGCTGTCCTGGAGCCACCGGGGAGGAAACCTACACCTGAAATAAAACCTGTTGGTTCAGAGCAGAGGTGATTTTCAGCAGAGCTTGCACACTGTTGCCACGCTCCATTTACAACTCCTGTACCACTGTGGGATGGCTTGTACCAAATCAAAGCCATAAAACATTGGATATAGCTCTGCCAAAGAGCACCGGGGTTTGCTACGTGACTTTTTGGGGTGTTGAACAGCTCTTACACAACACTGCTTAGCTCTTAAGCTTTGAGCCAGCATCAGGGCAAGCTCTGAAATGGGCTTTCAGCAACTGTTACCCACTTGGATGGCTTTTTTGATGCATCATATGGATGGATGTAAAGAATGATGATTATAATTGAAAGCTGTGGGCTTTGGACTTTTTGGCTGCTGTGAGTGTTGTGTGCCGATTGCATAATAACAATGCAGGATTAACATTAGGTAACAACATGTTGTTGGCAAACAAATGACACTGTGATTAAATGGAGGAAAGCCAAGAGCTAGAGTACAAGGATATTTCTAACACTGCAGGAGCTGATAAACTATCATGTGATGATGAATGTGTGGTAGTGAATGAATGACCTGAGCTCTGGGTAGCAAATACAAGTAGGAGCTTCGGCCAGGATTTAGCAGGGGAGAGGTGCTGGAGCATGAGCAATTCCAGTCCCTGTCAGAAGAGGAGCTGTGTAAGTGATTACTATCGAAAGAGGATTCTGCTTGGCCTTTTTGCAGCAGCTCAGTGCTTCTAAAGGCAGTGCTCATTCGGAAGCAATGCTGAAGTTCAGCAGAGCAGGAGGTCAGCATCTTGATTTCATAGAAAGACACATGGAACTGCTGCCAGATTTCCAGGAAACAAGAAGCTTGTTTGCCACAGCTTGTTTTCTTCTCCTTTTTCTCAGCAGTATTGAAGCTGCAGCTGCCTGAGTATCTGGAACTAGAAAATAACACACCCTGGGATACCTAAAGCATCCCAAAACTTGGCATCAGGGTCTCTACTTGAGTAATTTTTTGACTTTATGAGTCCAGAAAGCCAAACAAAAGGATGTGTAACGCACTCCAGTGTACTTACAGTATTAAACCATGGAGAAATATGAGTTACTTCATCCATCTCACTGGGCTTTGGACCCTGACAGCTCGAAATGGCCATGTAACAAAGGTGGGGTTGATGTTTGCTTTAGGATAAACATCTTTTCTGTCTAAACTTGAGCAGCTCTGAAAGTCTTCATCTGTGATGAGTTGCAGCACTGAAGGGACAGGGGACAATTCAGATGGTTAGAGTTCTGTAAGGAGTCAGACGCCTCCCTGATGTGTATGGGAGGGTAAAATGGGGAAGACCTGGAGAGGTTTGAGGTGGAAGAAATGAGTTTAGAGTTAGTGGTAGTTTATTGCTCCACTCTTAGAGCAGAGGGGAAACTTGTGTGTGTTTTATGGCAGAGATAATTCTGCCATTAAGATTCTGCCATTACAGCAGCTTTTTCCTGAGTGTGTCAGCCCTGTGACAATGTGACAATGCTCTTTTCCTCCTGACAATAGTAGCATTTTAAAGAAGACATTTGAATGCAGAGGGAAAGGGTCCCTAGACTCAAGAAGAAATCACTTGTGAGTTTAAACCATGAGGAAGATACTGCTGCCTTCAGAAAGTGTTGTGAAATTGCCTTCTATCAGTTGAGAGAGATGTCACTCAGAGAAAAAAGAAACCTTGGCTTCTGTAAGACAAGCTGGAGATGTTGGTTCCCTCTGAGGAGGTGTGGGACAGGTAGAAAAGTGTTTCTGTGCTTTGGGGAGAAGTGGATGCTGGATTAAGCTGCACACAGGAAGACACAGTGCTCCTGGACCGAGGGGAGAGGTTGTTTGGTTGTGTCTGTGCTGTGGTTCTCAGTGTTGGGTTCTGAGGAGCTTCTTGTATTCTGTTCTGACCCATGTCCTGTGCAGAGCCAGCTCAGAGCTGGGGACCAGTATGGATGCGTGCACACACCACTGAGGGCTGGGATTCGGGGAAGCAGATCCAGCTGGCTTTTCCCCACTGCTTTGGGCACAGCATCGTGCGATGATGCCTGTGCTCTGGGTCGGCGCTGGGCACAGGGCTTGCATTGAGGCTGCACTGGAGCTGTTGGAGCGGGGCTGGTCCTTACTCCCATCCCTAAAAATACACCACTTCATTAGTACCCTCTGTTGCTGTACTGGTAATTCTGAAGCAGTCACAAGTCACTAATAGTAGATGCAGTTTGAAGCTGTGTGTTTTCAGACACGAGGTTCTCAAGGCTTTTTGACCTGGTGGTCTCCAAGCCCTCATCCTTGGCTGGAGGGGCAGCTGAAGCCATCTTCAGCTTAAAGAGACTGGAGTGCCAAGGCTGAGATGAAAAGCAGAGGATTTGTTACAAACACACTTACCCCTGGATTTGCTAATGTTTCTTACAAGGAATATTTGTGGGTGTCTGTGGCTGATGCGTGAGACGTAGTAGTGGGAATATTTGATTTCAAAGGTACCAAAAAGGCTTTTATTTTCTCATGTGTGCCTGTCTTTATTAAGTGTAAAAGCAGGTGCAAGATCTCCTGAAGTCAAGCAACACTCTGGGTGTTTTGGGAAGTCTGGCAATGATGACACACTTGCCCTCACTGAGAACACTGTTCAATAATGAGCCTCTCCATGTGCGCAAATGAGCTGAGCCAGACTTGCAGCTCTTTTAAGCCCAGCTGCCTGCAGACTTCAAAGCCTCTGTGTCTTCTTTCAAACACCTAAGGTTTTGCAGATCTGATCAGCAACCTCTAACTAGGGGGGGGGGGAAAAGAACCCCATCTAGACTGTGCTTGTTTGATAATTCTAACTGAGATTAAAATAAGTCAGAGAGATGCCCGAATTTTGCCCAGATAAAGGGTGTTGCAGCAACATCCTGGTAACCTGAGGGCAAACACAGGGTAATTACTTGCATAAAATGGAGCAGTTGCAACTGTTTTCCTGTTGAGTGCAGAAGCACCCGAGCAGTTGGTGTCTGATCTGCATAGACTGACTATAAACAGGTTGTACTCCACCCATGAGCCATGTGTCTGTAGGTGCTCAGGTCAGAATAGGTGCTGCCATGGTGAGACTGGTTCATTTCCTGCAGCTTTTATCCATTTTAGCTACTGCTGCTCATGAATTCCCAGGTTGGAAGGTAAGAAACAAGTGGCTGCTGCTGCAAGACAAATCTGGGACAGGCAAGTTGCTGTCTCTGCCTGATGGTGCCCAGTAAATCCAGCCAGGGTGGATGTTGTGGCAGAGCTTTAGTGTGAGATGCAAATCCAGCTGCTCAGAAGGTATTGCTGAAGTGCCTGGACTTAGGCAAGGGGCTACTTGTGACATCTCCCACATCACTGTGTGTACACAGAGCTGGACATGGGCAGCAGTGATGCTACAAAATCCTAAATATGAGGGAAGTACAGTGGATAAAAACAAAATAATAAAAGGAGAGTAATTCTTACACTTCTGAAATAGTAGTTTAACAGAATCCTGGAGTGGTTTGGGTTAAAGGGACCTTAACCCTCATCCAGCTCCAACCCCTGCCACGGGCAGGGACACCTTCCACTAGAGCAGGTTCTCAAAGCCCCTGTGTCCAACTTGGCCTTGAACACTGCCAGGGATGGGGCAGCCACAGCTTCTCTGGGCACCCTGTGCCAGCGCCTCAGCACCCTCCCAGGGAAGAGCTTCTGCCTCAGAGCTCATCTCAATCGCCCCTCTGGCAGGTTAAAGCAGCTTCTCTTATCCCTATGGGCCTTTGCAGTGTCTCTAAGACATAACCAACAGCAGTACTGAAATGGTTTGGTTAGAACTCAAATGCCAACTGCCTCTCTTAAAATAAAAGCTATTTTAACTCCATAAAAGAACAAGTGTGTGGTTTGAATTCACTGAAGCCCTGTTTATTCTTCAGTGTGAAATATGACTGTGGCACTCTGCCTTAAAAACAGTGTGGTGTAAGTTACTGCTGCTGTGGGGAAGGAGCCCATGGGCTGCGTGATGTGTTTTGAAAAGCAAAGGAAATACTTGTCCATTTCTGCTGCCCATTCCCAGTGATGCAGAACAGACATCTTAAAGAATGTTGTTGGATTCACATACGTGTTACCTGGGGGAGGGACTCCACCACTGAGCACAGAGTGCTCACTGCTTCCTCCCCCAGTGAGTGTATCCAGAACTACTGCAGGATACAGGCTGCCATTAGGGTGTGTGCTGTGCTGGGACGTGAGGAAACACACTGAATCTTAGGCTTTTTCTGGTGCTCTCTAAGATGATTTTCTTTTCTTCTAAGCCTCTGAAGTTTGAGGAGGGATGTGAAAAGGTACAGGATCATACAGCCTCCTTGGTGGTGTTTGCAGATGCAAAGTAGGACTGAGTGGTTGGAGAAACACTGTTTTAAACACTTGGAACTGATGCTATCCAGCTGCCAAGGGGGGTTCTTAATTTACTGGGGAATTAAATGATGGATGTTATTGAGCTGTGAATGGCAGCTGAGATTAGAAGAGACTTGTCTCTCTCTGTGCTTTCCTTCTCCTTTGGGTTAGAGATAAAGGTTTGTTCCTCCACTATAAAAGTAGGGCACAGCAACAAACCCAGGGTTCTACAAGATCACTAGTAGCAGTATCTGACCTCATCCAAAAAGGTTTGAGCAAGTAAAGCTGAAATTTCAGGTCTGACTTCTAAGCTCTTCCAAAATGAATAACCCAATTGCCAGAATCCCTCTGTATTTGCAAAGGGTTTAAGGCAGATCACCTGGAAATGGGATTTGTTAAATCAAACATGAGAGGAGCAGGTATCTTGGTGACTGTTTGCTGTGTAACTCCTGTCCCGCTGCAGAAGCTCACCGTGTCCTTGGTGTTTCAGGCCCAGCAGTTGTTCCTCACCAGTACTATGGAGTTACTCCCTGGGGAGTGTATCCTGCCAGCCTCTTCCAGCAGCAAGCGGCCGCCGCTGCCGCCGCCACCAACTCGGCCAGTCAGCAGACAACCCAGCAAACCCAGCAGGGCCAGCAGCAGGTAAGGGCCAGGGTGCTTGGAACATCACATCATGAACACAGCAGCTGTGAAGAACCCTGATCTTTCAGTGACAGCTCCTGACCCTCAGTTCAGAGAGTCACAGAGTGATTGGGGTTGAAGGGACCTTAAAGCTCATCCAGTTCCAATCCCTGCCATGGGCAGGGACACCTTCCACTAGAGCAGGTTGCTCCAAGCCCCTGTGTCCAAGCTGGCCTTGAACACTGCCAGGGATGGGACAGCCACAGCTTCTCTGGGCACCCTGTGCCAGCGCCTCAGCACCCTCCCAGGGAAGAGCTTCTGCCTCAGAGCTCATCTCAGTCTCCCCTCTGGCAGGTTAAAGCCATTGCCCTTGTCCTGTCCCTCCATCCCTTGTCCAAAGCCCCTCTCCAGCTTTCCAGATTTAAAGAAAACATATCCAAGCTTTCAGACTAAACTGATGGTTGCTAAACCAACTGGTTAAGTGAAGTGCTAGAAGGATGAGAGGTGTCTCACCACCCTTGCTTTGGTTCTCGTCCCCTTGGACACGTGATGGGATATGCTCTGCTTTCCTCCTTTCAGAGAAAGCTGCGCCCATAGGATGGGTGTCAGGAACCAGACTCAGCCTCTCTTTTCCAGCCAGCTCTGGCATGGTCCCAGCTTGTCTGCCTGGTATTTTTAAGCTCTGGTCCTTGCTTGACATTGGTTTTCTCCAGTTTTGTTGGCCTCTGTCCCACTGTACTTCCTGCTTGGAAACCAAATGGATTCGTTACCCTGCCGAAGAACGAGGCAGCTCCTTTCCCATAAGTAACACAGACCTTCCCCTTGTGCTACAATTGTAGAAGAGAGCACTTGGCAGCTGAATTTATTAGCTTCTGCTTCGAAAACTAAAGCCAGACCCAGGGTTGGGTTGTATTATGAGGCCTTTTTGGTTAGTACAAGCAGCGATGGTTCACACCAACAATCGTGGACCACGGATCAGGAGGAGAACACTTTGCTTGTGACAAGTCAATCATCCAGTTTCCCTGTGTGGCAGGTCACAGGTAGGAGCGCATGGCACAGAGCTCCTGCACACATGTGAACCAGCACTCAGAGTGTGTGATGGGCACTTAGGTGTTGGCATTCAGCTAGAAACCTCTCCCCATGAGGAGGGTGTGTGCTAAGAGTGGTTCTGCAGAGCTTGGGCTGTTCAAATCAAACAGATCAGTTGTCAGTAGCCCTTAGAGTAGTTTTCATTACTTCTAAAGCCATGAAGCAGATGTTAGGGGGCATCATGGCTATTGGGTTTGGTGCAGACCTTCCATCTGTAAGAGGATGCAGCCTCTGTTTTGGATGGAATTCCTCTAAAGTGCTGACACAAATGGTTTGGAAGCCTGGGATGATGATCATGGACGGTTGGTTTATGATCATACGCCCTTTTCAAACCTTTGTGGGTGACACAGGTGACGTTGCTCCTTGCAGCAAGGCATGCTGAGTACCAAGGGATGGCTCTTCTAACCAGCTGGTGCATCACCACTTTGAGTAAAAGGCTTTTGCAAACCCAGCCTGTCACAGGTAATTACAGGAAAGGTCACTTTGCCATCTTCCCCTCAAAGCAGCATGTGCTTAAAACCACAAGAGCTGCATATAAAAAGCTGTGTGTGATCTTTGGTCATTATTTCCAGTGATGAGCAAGTGTCATGTCATTGTTTTCTCTGGGGACTGGCAGCTTGGAACAACCTGTGTCACCTCCTGTCACCAGCCCCAGCTCCCACACTGGGCTTCTTGAGGGTTCTGCTCAAGTGGGGGCTTTAGACCAAGAATTACTAGGGATGGGGTTGATGGCTTCATTTCTAACAGCGATGAGTACTGAAGGTGGATCAAGAAATGATGCAGCAGATGATGAAGTGCTTCCAGATTCCACTCAGTAAGCCTGAGGGGGGTGTATTATTTCATCTGGGTCTTTTGCCCTTGCTATGGTGGTAGTGTCAAGGCTGGTGGTGGCAAAGGCAGCTCTGTCCTGTGTAAAAGGAGGGGTTGTCACCCACTCACTGTACAAGAACTTCAGCTACATCCCTGCTCACACTCCTGCAAGTCTCTGGTGGTTGCAGCTTGCTCCTGGGTCCCAAAGCAACCACACTGATGGGCTGTTCCTCTGTTTCCTGCAGGTTCTCCGTGGAGGAGCCAGTCAGCGCCCGCTGACCCCCAACCAGAACCAGCAGGGACAGCAGACTGACCCGCTGGTGGCCGCCGCAGCCGTCAACTCTGCCCTTGCCTTTGGGCAGGGGTTGGCAGCAGGGATGCCAGGTAGGGCTCTGGGGGAGCTGCGTGTCACCAGTGCCAGGGCAGGGCTGAGGAAAGCTGTGTCTGTGTCACTGGGGGTGTCATGTTCACCTGGCATTCAGCAGCATCCTGGGTTTATTGGGGTTTGGGATTAATCTCTGGCTTTACAAAGGATTTTCCAGAGGCTGTTACATGTGAACCCCACAACCTGGCAGCAGTTAAGGTACAGGATTTAGGTGTCTGGGTCACAGATGTTAGCAACTGCACTGCTGTAGGTGCATTAGTGGTTTGTGTACTCAGTTGCCTATAGAAAGCTGCCTTCAGATTTTCCTGTGGATCATATTAGCTTATGGGATCTTTAGTTTAAAACCTCAGAGGTATCTTAGTCCTGTTCATTAGCCCCCTCTCTCCATCCCTGCTAAGCATGATAGGGCCTTCCTCTGCCTGATTTCTTCCAGGCAAAAGCTAGTGGCTTGAAAACAAGGAAAAGGAAGGAGGGTTTATTCTGATGTGTAGTTCTGCAAGAGAGGAGCTACTGTGTGACATTTTGACATTCCATTATATGGAATATTATTGTAATGGCAAAGGGCAAACATAAGTATTTTTTGGAGTCGTGTGCAAGTGTGTCCTGCTGGTCAGACAGGACAGAACAGGATTATATTGACCTCAGGTCTCATCGCTGGAATGGGTCACAAGGTTGTTAAATGGGTTTTTTTTCATGGTTTAAGAAGGATGTTGCTGTATTAAGTTATGAAGTGAAATGTCAGACTATGGACATGTTTCCAAGCAATCTTCAGATCTCCTTAAAGCTTCGTTATTGAGGCTTCTGGGGTTTATTTGCAAAGCAGATATTCACAGAGGGCATTCTCTTTGTGGCCTCACCTTGGAGAAACACTTCACTTCCTCCTGAAAGATGTATTTAACTGTAGAATTATCTTAGAATCCCAGTCTGGTTTGGGTTGGAAGGGACCTTACAGGTCATTCCAGTTCCAACCCCCTGCCATGGGCGGGGAGAATTAGATGGCAAGGTCCCTAAATGCCTGTATGCTGCTGAAAGTTTGTTGCTTTGTGTACAACCAGCATATTTGATTTAGGAGGTTATATTTATCTATATTAATACAATACATACCTCCAGGAATCCCTAACTTGTGTGAACACTGAACAACTTCAGTGGGAGAGTTGGAAGTGCAGCATGTTCATCTGTATGAAATGTTCCAGCACACGTTGTACTTGCAATGGAAAAGAGTGCTTTGGTATTTTAAGACCTTATTTTATGTGTATAACTGTGAATTTACACTGAGGGTAGTGCTAAAGTAAGTTTAGGGGAAAAAAACCCCTCTTTTCTACCTGAAAATCCTACTAGTGTAAAGTTGTAGGCTGTGAATACAGTTTATTCTTCTTCAGGTGAAGCGGAGCTGCCTTTTTCCAGTCAGATTTTCCTTTCACAGTCCTACTGCACCATTCTCATCTGAAGGTGATGAATCTGCCTTGTGTTGTGTTGCTTGTCACCTTACCTCTCCCCCTGTTACTTGCTTCTTCAGGTTACCCAGTGCTGGCTCCTGCTGCTTACTATGACCAAACGGGTGCTCTGGTGGTGAATGCAGGGGCCAGGAACGGTCTGGGGGCCCCTGTCCGCCTGGTGGCCCCTGCTCCTGTCATCATCAGCTCCTCTGCAGCTCAAGCAGGTGAGTCCCCGTCCCAGGAGGGGGAATTCTGCTCCATCCCTAGTGGAGGGCTCTGCTGGCCATGATGACACACTTGCCCTCACTGAGATCCCTTGTGGGGATTGTTGGTGAGAACATCTCTGTGCTCACTGTGGGCTGAGCCTCCAGAGCAGCCTCACACGGGCAGCACCACGTAAACTGTTGTTTTGCAGTTTCATGACAGTTCTTTAAATTTCACAGAACCCCAGCCTGGTTTGGGTTGGAAGGGACCTTAAAGCTCCTCCAGCTCCAACCCCTGCCATGGGCAGGGACACCTTCCACTAGAGCAGGTTGCTCCAAGCCCCTGTGTCCACGCTGGCCTGGAACACTGCCAGGGATGGGGCAGCCATAGCTTCTCTGGGCACCCTGTGCCAGCACCTCAGCACCCTCCCAGGGAAGAGCTTCTGCCTCAGAGCTCATCTCAATGTCCCCTCTGGCAGGTTAAAGCCATTGCCCTTGTCCTGTCCCTCCATCCCTTGTCCAAAGCCTCTCTCCAGGTTTCCTGGAGCTCCTTTAGGCACTGGAGCTGCTCTAAGGTCTCCCCTTAAGGAGCCGACCCAGCCCAGCTCTCTCAGCCTGGCTCCGTAGGACTTTGTCTGCTGGCATCTAGTTTCCCACGTAATAAAAGCTTTCAGCCCGTGTAGAGCTCCAAAATGATCACCTTGTGTAAGATGTTACATGCCTGGCCTTTGCCAGGAGTTGGGTCGGGTTTTATTAGGGTTCTTTGGGAGTTCAAGGCTTTAAAAGGCTTTTTTCAGGCAGAATCTGTACGTGTAAGCAGTCTGCCAGGGTTAGTAACAGATTATGAAATGGGCCTTTTAATTGTTTCCTTGTAGCTCTTGTTTATTTTGCTTTTTCTTTTACTTTAGAACTGGCTGAAACCCAAAAGTCCTTGAATTTGATGTTCCTGGCCCTGCAGGGTTGTATTTCAGGCACTAAAGGACAATTTTGCTTATTACAAAACTTGTGTTTCTTAACTGGATATTGCCAAGTGGGTGCCTGTATTGATTAGAACCTTAGATCTTGGGAGAGAGGGAATGGGTTTGTGTGTTTCAGCCATGCAGCTCTAATAATTCAGGCAGTCATAATAAGGAGGCACTATTGGTATTCAGGAGCTCTGTGCAAGCCTTGTGGAGCTCGGGTATGAAGGAAAGACATTTGGTGCAGAGTTTGATGTGAAAGGGACGTTTTCATCCTGAAAGGAAAAGATTTCTAGTAAATACAAGGAAACTGCTATGTTTTTACTGCTAAAACTGGTGTGGAAATGGGCTTTTTCAGTCCTTTTTCAGCACTTTTTCAAGCTGTACTTCTTGCTTTGCAGCGGTTGCAGCGGCTGCAGCTTCAGCCAACGGGGCAGCGGGTGGCCTGGCAGGAACCACAAATGGACCATTCCGCCCTCTGGGAACTCAGCAGCCCCAACCCCAGCCCCAGCAGCAGCCCACCAACAACCTGGCATCCAGCTCCTTCTATGGCAACAACTCTCTGAGCAGCAATTCCCAGAGCAGCTCGCTCTTTTCTCAGGGC
Source organism: Nestor notabilis (assembly GCF_000696875.1). Taxonomy (NCBI): domain Eukaryota; kingdom Metazoa; phylum Chordata; class Aves; order Psittaciformes; family Psittacidae; genus Nestor; species Nestor notabilis. Next base: position 21,905 of record NW_009921486.1, on the reverse strand, counting down.
TCTGCCCAACCTGCCAACACTTCCCTGGGCTTCGGGAGCAGCAGCTCTCTCGGTGCCACGCTGGGGTCTGCGCTGGGAGGATTTGGGACAGCAGGTAAGAGCAGAGGGGTCTTCCTGGGGAAGAAAGAGGAGCACATGGCTCCAAATGCAGTGAGGGACTGTGCAAGCTGCTGTGCCCTTTGTAGAAACCCAGCCTGGTTTGGGTTGGAAGAGACCTTAAGGCTCATCCAGTCCCAACCCCTACCACAGGCAGGGTTGCTCCAAGCCCCTGTGTCCAACCTGGCCTTGAACACTGCCAGGGATGGGGCAGCCACAGCTTCTCTGGGCACCCTGTGTCAGCACCTCAGCACCCTCCCAGGGAAGAGCTTCTGCCTCAGAGCTCATCTCAGTCTCCCCTCTGGCAGGTTAAAGCCATTGCCCTTGTCCTGTCCCTACATCCCTTGTCCAAAGCCCTTTTCCAGCTTTTTTGTAGCCCCTTTAGGCACTGGAGCTGCTCTGAGGTGTCCCCTTCAGGAACCTTCTCTTCTCCAGACTGACCCAGCCCAGCTCTCTCAGCCTGGAGATTGAATGGAAATGGAGGTTAAATCCATCTGAGGTTAAATGGTGATTTTCCTTTGGGAATACTTTGGCTTTCAAAATCTGCAGTGCTGGCTGGTGAAACTTCTTTTAGTAGATGTTGTATTAAAGTAGTGAACGTAGTGCCAGAGTAATGAACTTGTTTTGTTACACATGTGATCAGTCATCCCCTTGTTGCTACAGATTACGTTTTAAACCAGCTTTGAATGTCCTTGCCTTTACCTGCTGTGCTTGGTGGAGGCACTGGGCTAACAGGGATTGGCTCTGGAGCAGTATCCACCCATGTGCAAGCTCTTCTTACCTCGGGATAATGGCTGAGTAACTCCTCATGACTTCAGAAAAGCTGACCTGAGGTGCTTTCTATGCTTTATTCTGGGAATTTTCTATCATACACCAAGGAAAGGTCATTTATTGTGGTTGCAAGAAATGTTCCACACACGGTTTCTTTTGATTCCTTTGTTAGGCAGTTGGAGACAAAGATTTTTCTCAGAGTAAAGCCAAAGCAGAACGATGTCTGTGGGTTGGCTGTTTTTTATTCCTTAGGTTTGTGTTTTCTGAAGTAGAACAATGATTTTAATTACTGCTTAGGCTCAGAGGTAGTAATTATGTCCTGAACTTTCCTGCTTTCATCAGTGTAAGGGCAAGTTAAAACATGCCTTTTGAGCCTGCTCCATCCGAAAAGGCTGAGGGACATCCTGTCACTGCATCAAATCCCAGTGTTAAGTAAAAGTTACTCTAGATATTTGTGTTAAACCCGAGATTTGGAGCCAGCTTGGCTTCAGGGAAACACAGGATTCACCTTTTCTGCTTCAGTTTAACTCATTGAATTCAGTTACAAGTTTGCTTAATGCCAAGATGCACAAACTCGGTTTTCCCTCAATCACTGTTGCTTCTAGAGCTTGTGTGCAGCCATGAAAGATGCTTAATTCATTACAGGTAACAATTTCACTATTTATTAAACAAGACTTCAATGAAAATTGATGTTTTTCTCCTCAACTTGACAGCACATTTAAAGAGATTGTATTTGAGTACTGAGACAACTCTTCAAAAACCATTGGGTTTGTGTGTTCAATCTGACTTCCCTCTCACTAAAGCTGGTGCAAGCAGGAGCTGGTCTCTGCTGTGGTGAAAAGTGAGCACGAAGATTCCAAGCAAACATACGTGAAGCTGTACATGCTCTCGAGTAAATAGGAATAGATGAGAGTGAAGTGTTTGTCCAAAAGCCAGTGTGTTGCTGTCCTTTCATTCTCTCACTTCCTTTAGGTAGAGTTTAATCATGATCTTTCTGCTTGTAGGTTTTCGGAGGTGTGTTTCTCCATGTGTTCTGTTTGGTATGAAACCTCCAGAACTAGAAATGCAAAGCCAGGATTCAAACTCATTTTTAACTCAGGGATTTCTGCTTGATCATCAACTGTGGATTTAATGAATGCATTTCACTGGGGCACGTGCAACACCCGCAGCAAGCCAGCAGCCTGGTGCAATGTGGCTGCTGAGAGGTGCCCTTGTTGGGGCTCTCTGGCTGCCTCAGCAGCTTGTTGACATCACCCAACTTGAGTCTCTTGTTCTTTCCAGTTGCTAACTCCAACACGGGCAGTGGCTCCCGCCGAGACTCCCTTACAGGGAGCAGCGACCTGTACAAGAGGACATCCAGCAGTTTGACACCTATAGGACACAGTTTTTATAATGGCCTTGGGTTTTCCTCCTCTCCTGGACCTGTGGGAATGCCTCTGCCCAGCCAAGGACCTGGCCACTCGCAGACTCCACCACCTTCCTTATCCTCACATGGATCATCTTCAAGTTTAAACCTGGGTAAGAGCCACAGTGCAGCACTGCAGGTTTACTGCTGTGCTCTAGATGTGACCACACCACTGCTGGGTAGGTGACAGACCTGCAGCAGGGTCTTTGCTTGTGTAGGAGGAGGTGAAACACTGAAGCAGGAGCTTGTAGCACCCATGGTGTAGAAACATAAATCATTTAGGCTGGGAAAGACACTTAATATCATCAAGTTATGTGTTTGTTTCTTGCAGCAGTTCACCTGTAGGTAGGAAGGCTTCACAGAATCATAGAATCACAGAGTGGTTTGGGTTGGAAGGGACCTTGAAGCTCATCCGGTTCCAACCCTCTTGTCCTGTCCCTCCAGGCCCTTGTCCAAAGCCCCTCTCCAGGTTTCCTGGAGCCCCTTTAGGCACTGGAGCTGCTCTAAGGTGTCCCCTTCAGGAGCCTTCTCTTCTCCAGCTGCCCCAGCCCAGCTCTCTCAGCCTGGCTCCAGAGCAGAGCTGCTCCAGCCCTCGCAGCAGCTCCAGGGCCTCCTCTGGCCTCGCTCCAGCAGCTCCACATCCCTCTTGTGCTGTTGCCCCAGAGCTGGATCAGGGCTGCAGGAGGGGTTCTCACCAGAGCACAGCAGAGGGGCAGGATCCCCTCCCTGAGCTGCTGCTCACGCTCTGGGGGTGCACCCAGCACATGGGGGGGTTCTGGGCTCAAGCACACACTGAAGCTGGGTCATGGGGATCTTCTTATCAACCTGCACCCCCAAGTCCTTCTCCTCAGGCTGCTCCATCCAGTTTCTCCCAACCTTGGTGCTAGGGATTGCCCCAACCCATGTGCAGGACGTTGCACTTGGCCTGGTTGAACTTCATGAGGTTTGCATGGTCCCATCTCTCTTTTAGATCCTTGTTCCCTCATCCCTAAGTTACACATGACATTTCCAAGTGTTTGAATAACAAACTTTTTCTTGCGCAGCTCTTGGTAACGGCACTTATTGTGTGTTGCTCTGGACTGAAATAGATATAGAATAGGTACAGAATAAAATAAGGCTGATCCTTAAACTTGTCAGATGGTTTAAAATACCCATTAAGTTTTGAATAACAAATGAATGAGCTTAGAAGACAGTTTCTCTCAACCACAAGATGCAATAGTATTTGGAGCAGTACAGAGCTCTTGGCAGAGGATTTTGTGAGGTTGCTGTTGAAAATCTCCCATCAAAGTGGCCTTAACAAAAAGCACATTAGTGCATGGGGGAGACTTCCTTAATTCTGGTCAGACACATTACTTTATGCCATCTACATCTTCTGGAAGAGCTTCTAGTTGACTCAGAGCTCTTACCTGTAATAAAATAGATAAAGCAAATGTTAAATAATAAAGCAGCGCTCACCTGAGCTTCCTCAAGTGTTCATTTTTCCAGGCATTGTAAGCAAATAAGGTTGGTTATTCCTTCATTTGCATCAGTACTTGCTCAAAAATCACTTTGGATTTAACAAAACTTGGTTATCAGAACAGTTTTCTGTGCATAAACACACACATAAACTGCTGTTTATCATGTTTATTACATGCCTGTGTGATAAATTTGATGCTGGCTAAAGGTTAGCGTGGAGCAGTAATAAAGAGGATTTTTTGAGATCATGTTTAGATTTACCATCTTCCCTTGTTCAGAGCTTTAATGGAATTGGAAGGGTTTTAGTTTTATTTATGCAGCTGTACAGGCCTGAAGCTGACAGTTAAATAGCTCCAATAAATTAATGCTGAAGACTAACCAGATTCCAAATCAGGCACTGGAAAAAGGCTGTTGCCCCTGCAGGCAAATGAAAGAATGAGTCTCAAAAAGTGCCTCAACAGTTGATCTGTTTGAGAACAAACTGGAAGGAGAGTGGAGTTACCATTGACATGGATGGGTTGTGTCCCAGAGCAGTCACTGTTGGCCTTCCCATCATGACAGAGGATTCCTCTCCTTGTAGCCAGGCTCCTGACTTCGTGCTTGGTAATGCTGCAGGAACACTCATGTAGAATAGCTCTGCATCTGTGTGGTTGTCACCTTGAAAGCCAGAAAAGGTCATTTTTTCCCTGTAATGAAGACAATGTTCAATGAAGTTGTAGTTTTCTATGAACTTCTAAGGCTATAAAACCAGCACAGGCATTGCTTTTCCTTACAAGAAGCTTGAGGCTGACTCCTTTTCTGTTTGGGAGTGGTAACAGAAGTGGTTTGTGATAAAGAGGGTGAGGAGGACTTCTAAATACCCATCTGTCCTTTCATTTTTCACCCAGCAGGATTGGGGGTTACCAGTGGGTGCAGCCAATGTTGTTGCTTGCAAAGAGGGCAATTGTAGCAGTTAGGTTTGGATTCACATCCTTCTACTGTGTTACAGGGGGGGAACAACCAGGGAGAGTCACTTCAAGTCACTTTTCATTTCAGGGTTACACAATGCCATCAGAAGCTGGCATTAAATGTGACTTGCATCAGCAAATCCATGGTTAAATGCAGTGTAAGTGGTGGGTTTGCCTTGGTCATGTCTCATGGGTGCATAAGTCAGTCACTTGTTGGGCTGGTGTCGTGGGTGAAGATTCAGCTCTGGCTCTCTGAGAGCCGGTGGCCAGCAGGATTGGCAGTGAATAGGTCATTACTTTAATGATGTGTTCTTCTTGCAGGAGAGAGCTGCCCCGTGCTGCAGCCAGTGTGTCATTTCAAAGGCAGGAACAGTGTCAGGAAGCTGATACACACATGTGGGCGTTTAATTTATTAGGGATTTTGGGGGAAAACTGGCTGGGGAGTTGATACCCAGTGAGCTGTGACCAACTGGGCTGTGGGGCTCCTCTCCCTGCATGACCAGTGACCATCCAAGGAGGGACAGGTTGGGCAGTAACACAGGGGTGTCTCATGGGTGCTGGTTCCTGCCCTTCCCCAGGGATGTCTTCACTGCCTCTGCTTCCTCCCAGAGCCATCCTTTTGTCTTCCCCTTCTTCCCATTGTTCTGGCTTTTCTCATACTGGGACTCCTGCGTGGCCAAGGGATGTGAGGCCCTTCCACATGTCCCCTGGTATCTTGCTTGACAAATGCTTTGTTTTTAGAGGGCAGCCTTGATGTTTCTTCCCCTGTATTTTCTTTTTGATTCATCCTTTCATTCTTACCTTCTTTTTCCCCTCTGAAATCAGTAATTCCTTCAGGTCAGTGTCTGTCTCAAGTGTCCCAGCAAGCACCCAGAAGACGACTTTACCACTTCAAAACAGGAAACACTTGGTTGTTCCAGCTGTGGTGTGACTCTGAGGGATGTGTCCACCTTGGAGCCCTCAGGACAATCTGAGCACTTTGTTCTCCCCAGGTAGATTTTTCCTGATCTATCCCAACCACTTCTAAGGGAACAGAGTCGACGTGTTCAGAGACAGAACCAACCACAGCCATCGCTTCTGTACAACCTCCCTGTACTGAGTACAGCCCTGGTTTGCTGTCACAAGGTGCTGTGCATAGGCAGCACAGTGTTGACACAATGGGATGTGTCCACACAGTTAAAGTTTGTTCTGTCTGAGGACCCAGGAGAAACCATCAGTGCCAACATCTTGCAGGGGGTTCTGTCCCTCCTCTGGGGGTTTTGCTCCTTTATTCTCCCCTTCAGGAGCTTCCAGCCTCCATGTCCTGCTCTTCAACAAGGAGCTGTTTCACTGTGGATATTGGTAAGATCCCCCCCAAAGTCTGGGATGTGACAGAGTCACTGTATTCCCAGCCACGTGCTGGCATAAAGGAGTTTGAGGTGCTCTGAGGTTTCTGGCCTTCGGTGGTTGAGTGGTGGGCTTCAGAAGAGCTTGATTTAGGAAACCTGTCCCCAGCACGGCCTCTTCACTCCCAGGGTGATGATCAGCATCTCCACTGGGAGACGTGGGAAGAAAACTGGCGTAATTTCTGGTTTATTTTGAATCTCCAAAAAGATCAGAAGGTTTTTCTTGGAAAAGCTCTGCTGGAGACGTTTTCTGTACAAACTGTGCTTTCTCTCTCAACTCAGAGATAACTCATGGCTGACAGCAGTGTGAGGGCTGAGCTCCTTCCTCTTGACAGCTCTTTGCTGGTGATCAGGAACTTGTTTTCCATTGCTGTGACTCTCACTTGCTCCAGGCTTTCAAAAAACAAGTAGTAAGTCTGAGCCCTCGGAATGCCATGGATAACATATGTACACCATTGCTTGGCTTGTCCCTGTTGGTTTTCCTTTACCTGCGCAGTGATTTACTGTTCCTTTGCATACCCTGGTGAGGAACATCACTTGGTCACTTTCTGGAGTTCTTGCTCAGTCAAGAAGTCAGGTAGATAGAGAAGATGATGGCCACACCATTGGTAAGGCAGTGTGAGAAAGAGGTGTGAACAAGGAGCTCTCAAGTCTCCCTCTCCTTGAGAAAGGGCAGGTTTGGCACCAGCTCTGGAGAAGTCAGAACATGTTTGCCCAGCTCAGAGGCAGGAGAACATAATTAGGCTGTTATCAGATACTTAATTCTCATGTAGTGTTTCCTGCACAGGAGCTTCCTCCAGGCTCTGATGGAGCTGCAGAGTGCAGCTCACTCAACTCTTCATGTACTGTTGGTTTCAGACACGGGTGTGTGTGCAGCTGCAGGAGAAGGTCTGTTCCCTTTCAGACATCCCCACCAACGTTTGCCTTGAAGGTCTCCCCTCCTTTGCCAAGGCTTTCCAGCTCTGCCCTCTCTGCTTCCATTGGCCTCTCAGCTGGCTGGTTCCCATGGGATAACAACAGTTTTCTTGGGAGGACTTGGTCCCACCCAGGAACACTCGTACTCGCTGGAGGCACCTTGTGGTCTTTGACCAGCAGAGGGATCCCGAGCCCTGCAGGAAAGGGAAGAGTCCTCCGCTATAGCTTGGAATTACGAGAGATGATACGCAAGGAAGCAGTGTTTCGGGGTTTAAGCTGGTTCCTGTCAGTGCACACAATTCAGTAGCTACGTTGTGGATCACGTCCTGTTCGCCCATCCCTGCTGCTGGGTAACGAGGTGGCTTCTTAAAGGGGGGTGAACATCTTCAGGGCAATTGTGGAATCACAGGATTTAAAAAGTATTTACTTACTGCTTTTAATTTACTGTTATTTGCCTGCATTTAATAATGATTTGGGGTTTTATTGCCTTCTTGCTGCCTTTTTTCTTACCTAATTTCATCTTAGTCCTGACTCCCACCCCCAGTGTGGTGCTTTTCATAGAATCATAGGTAGGGTTGGAAAGGACCTTAAGATAATCTAGTTCCAACCCCCTGCCATGGGGAGGGATGCCTCACTCTAGACCATGTCACCCAAGGCTCTGTCAAGCCTCACCTTGAACAATGCCAGGGATGGAGCATTTACCACTTATTTGGGTGCCTCAGCACCCTCACAGGGAAGAACTTCCTTATATCTAACCTGAACTTCCCCTGTTCCAGTTTAAACCCATTTCCCCTTGTCCTGTCACTACAGTCCCTGATGAAGAGAAATCAATCCTTCACACAGCAGCAGGGTAGGTGGGGAAAAACCTGAGGATGGAGGAAAAGGGAGCTGGAAACAGCAAGTGAGCAAAGAGCTGCCAGTGCTGGGATTGACATTTGTCTGCTTTGACACCAGAAGCTCTTCCAGTCTGTTCTTCACTGAAACCTGTAGCTGTTCCTAAGAGAACAGTGAGGAGTGGTGCTGGGCCACGTCCTCATCCAGCTGATATGGTTTCCTTTGCAGGAGGGCTCACAAATGGCAGCGGCCGCTACATC
>NW_009921486.1:0-13776 GCF_000696875.1 Nestor notabilis | reverse complement strand
GCTCTTCCCTTCCTCCCGCCTGCGCTATGGGATGTCGGATGTGATGCCCTCTGGTCGGAGCAGGCTCCTCGAGGACTTCCGCAATAACCGCTATCCCAACTTACAGCTGAGGGAGATCGCTGGGCACATCATGGAGTTCTCCCAGGATCAGCACGGATCCAGGTGGGCTTAAAAACCTCCTGCTGTGGGGGAGGCTTTTGGGAAAGCTGCTCTTTGAGTCAGCATTGTTTGCAGCTTGCATCCCATCCTGAGGGAATGAGGCAGAACAGGGAAAAGGAGGTGTGAAAAGCCAAGTGGTGGAACACTCTGAGCCTTCTTTTTTAAGAGTGCCAATGGTGGTAGTAGGAGTTCCTCCTCTATAGAGGAGCTTGCTTGCTTTGTAATTTGCTTGCTAGTCCCACTGGCATAGCTTAACTCGTTATGAAGAGCTTTCTGGACACAAGACCTTGATGCACTACTCTGTTGGCATCTGCTTTGCTTGCAATGAGGAGATTTTTGGGGTACCAACATGACATGTGGCCATGGACCTCACGGCTGCCACCACGCTCAGATTGCTGGATAAGGGTGACTGTGTTTAAGAGTTGCTCTGTAGGAGCTTAGTGTGCATGGCTTTTGGAAGGATTTGGATTAACAGATGTGTCGAGGGTGTATGTGCCAGCAGCATCACACCAGCCCTGTTTTCCAGGTTTATTCAGCTGAAACTGGAACGTGCAACCCCAGCAGAACGTCAGCTCGTGTTCAACGAGATCCTCCAGGCAGCCTATCAGTTGATGGTCGATGTGTTTGGAAATTATGTCATCCAGAAGTTCTTTGAAGTAAGTCCTTGTTCCTCTGCAAGTCTCACTCTGCTGCCTGTTGTCCCGAGGTATTGGATGAGCTCAGAGAAACCCTGATACTTGGCTAAACCAGTGGGTATCTGTCATCTCCTCCCCTTGGGCTGCTGCATCATTCCTGTTGGGGTGACTGAGGTGTGGGACTTGTAAAGATTCATCTGAAAATTAACACTTTGCTTTGAGATGCAGAAAGTGTAGGAAGAAATAGCAACATACCCAGGAGATGCAGGTCCAACAAAGCCTTTCACTGAGCTGTCAGTACTCATGTTTAGGAACAAAAGAGAAACTTTTCCAGTGAACAGCATGTACTGGAAGGCAGTGTGGTGGTGTCACACCCAGAGGTTGGGCAGATGCACGTCTCTCCTCCTTCAAACGAGGCTGTTCCTTCCCCACCAAGGCCTCGTGGCTCTTCTGTCCAGTAGTTTTATATTGACCCTGTCAAGGGTTAGTGAGCTGGAGCTGGCACGTGTCACCCCAGTGCTTCCAGCACCTTTGACTCTGGAGTTCGTTTCACATGTTGGGCATGTGTGGCAGACATAGAACAGGCACCTGGCTTGTGCCTCTTCACATCCATTGAGGTGTGGTGGGTGTTCTTCTTTTCCATAGGCACAGTATCTCTAGTTTATCAGTGCAGTGTGGCAGCAGGGGAGGGCTGCTGTGGCACTTGGCCACATGAGGATTTTCAGAGTCACAGCCTGGTTTGGGTTGAAGGGACTTTAAAGTTCCAACCCCTGCCACGGGCAAGGACACCTTCCACTAGAGCAGGTTGCTCCAAGCCCCTGTGTCCAACCTGGCCTTGAGCACTGCCAGGGATGGGGCAGCCACAGCTTCTCTGGGCACCCTGTGCCAGTGCCTCAGCACCCTCCCAGGGAAGAGCTTCTGCCCAAGAGCTCATCTCAACCTCCCCTCTGGCAGGTTAAAGCCATTCCCCTTGTCCTGACCCTACAGGTCCTTGTCCAAAGCCCCTCTCCAGGTTTCCTGGAGCCCCTTTTAGGCACTGGAGCTGCTCACTGGAGCCTTCTCTTCTCCAAGTTTTGTGCTCGTAGTGATTGGTTTTCATCTCCCCAGTTTGGCAGCCTGGAACAGAAGTTAGCCTTGGCAGAACGTATCCGTGGGCATGTTCTGTCCCTGGCTCTGCAGATGTATGGCTGTAGGGTGATCCAGAAGGCCCTGGAGTTTATTCCCCCAGACCAGCAGGTAATTGTAAGTCTCAATTTTAACTTTCTTCTTGATGTTTAACGTTCCTTGCCCATTGGTGACCTGAACTGCGACCTTCTGTTCCTCTTGTGGCTGGTGTTCTTTTGGTTTGGTTTATGGCATGTTTGTCATGTTTCCTGTGCATGAGAAGTACGTGATACCATTCTTGGGTCTCGTTGTCATCTCCTCATTCCACTTGACTGGCTGTGGTGTTGATTCTCTGTTAATTCCCTGAAATCAGATTATGTATGTAGGGGAAACTGAGAATGATGGTGAATTAAAGGATGTTTTTAAATCCCTTGAAGGAAGCAGTGCCAGGGTTCTGCTTTTAGTATACGCTGAGATATCACTGCTTTGATATGTGGGTCAATATTCTGCTTTCCTGCAGTGAGTAATTCCTCCTCATACAGGAGTTCCTGTCAAGCCTGGCCTGGCGTTACAGAGATGTGGGTGATAGCCAAAGTCCCACTCAGAGCTTATTAATAAAGCAGTTCCTCAAGGGTTTTGTGAACAATGAATTAAGATGAGAAATACACTAGGCAAGCCAGCTAATAAAGGTGTTGGGAATCATGATGCAGGAATCTCAGGGTAGGTTATTACATTAAAAACTGAACGAGGCTTCAGGAACACTCATTCCCTGTAGGCTGAGCTGGAGCAAAGCTGCTGCCACAGCAGCAGGGTGATGGCCAGGGTTTGCCACTGGCTTCCTCCAGAATGGTGGGTTTGAGGCCTCTGCTCCTGGGTTTGTGTCAGCTACAAAACTGAACTCAGCCACTTTTGGACTACCCAGAACTGTCATTCTCTGTTTTCTGATGGTGAAGCTTTTGGCCTGCACGTGTGCTCCATTGGTCCCAGCTAAACTTCATCTGCTCATTCCTTCATTAACTTGCAGTACTAACTTGCTGTGTAAAATACTAGCAAGTTCTTAGCCCGTTTTAATCACGCATGAAGGTGACACCCAAAAAGTTCATGAAGTTTGGGCATTTCAGAGTTCTTTCTCCTGGAGGGGAACAGAGGAGGAAATGGGGGATCGTTGTGGATCAGTAAAATTTGGGTGCTTGTAAGAGGACACTCATGTTTAATGAAAGAAGGGCTTTATCTTGGTAGTTTCTGTAGCACGGCGAGTTTCACCTCACCACTTGGAGATCTTCCAGTTTGAAGTCCATGGGCGCATCCTTCATCCCTTTCATATTCATGAGCCCATTCAGCAGTGCAGACTTTGCATGTCTCAGCCATGAGCCCTGGTGGTGCTTTCTGTTTCTCTTTCTCTCCCCAATAGAACGAGATGGTTCGGGAGTTGGATGGCCACGTCCTCAAGTGTGTGAAGGACCAGAATGGTAATCATGTGGTGCAGAAATGCATTGAGTGTGTGCAGCCTCAGTCCCTGCAGTTCATCATTGACGCCTTCAAGGGACAGGTAAAGTCCTTGAGCTCTCATCTTTGTATCCTGGTGTGTTGCTTTGAACAGTGTGAGAGTGGCTGTGACTGGTTCAACTGTCAATGCATTTCAGCAAGTATCAGTTGGAAGGTTTATGCAGCAGCATTAGGGAGCCTGGAAACTCTTGGTCATGTCTCTGTTACCATTTTGGTGCAGGTTTATCACAGTAAAGCATCCTTGCAAAACCCCGTTTGCCTGGAACATCAAGTGTTTCTGACTGGTGGAGGGGAAAACACATCTCTTGCTAATCCATCTTCATAGTGAAGGTGGTGAGCAGGGTTTAGTGATGGGTATAGCAAACTCCCATTACGATCCCTGGCTGTGAGGATGCCTTAGAGGACTGCTGCTTCCCAAGGGTTTGTGTTGAGAGGAGAAACAGGAGTTGCATCTAGAAAAGGGCAGTTTCTTGCACTTCATTTTCCTGGTTTTTCTTTTATCCCCTCCTGAACTGATGTCCTGGCTCTTAGTTGTGCAGCTGCCTTTATTCTGCCCATAGTCAGCTTCTCTTCCATTACAAAAGCACTGGTTTGGGTGTTTCCAACTTCAGCTTCATTGGCTTTGGAGGGGCATTTTGAAGTATTGAGGGTTTTGCCACTGGGATATGAGGATAGCCCGGGGTTATTACAGCAGGAACCAGCTTTATTCATTTGGCTGCTCCTGAAACAGCAGGGAAAGTGGGGACTTGCTTGGCTGTGTCAGAACAAGCAGGGATTCCAGCTGGAAACTTGCTCAGCAGATTTGCTGGTTAGAGTTTAGCTTTGGAATTAGGCAAAGCCAAAATACCTCTGGGAGCTTGGCTGGTGGCACTGGTGGTTCTTGACCGACTGTCCCAGTTTCATCTGAACTTGCATATGGGAGGTGAAGCCTATCACCTCAAGACTCTCTTTCTGCAGTTTAATTACACTTCAAATCCTGTTTTCCTGCACAGTTTACTCAATAGTTATTTAAAATGTGTAGACTTGACAATTTAACTTCAGTGCTTGGATTTGTTGCTTTCAATCATTTTAAGCAATCAACTGGGACTTTGTGCAGCAGTAATAAAATGTGTCATGTTCTTAGCAACAGCTTTGGTAATCCGTTAGAAATGAGAAAGAAGGTTCTTTGTTGTCCCTTCTCCTAAGCACAGTTAAGGCTTTTAAACAAATCCACAAAGTTGAGGCAAATCCTTTGCTGAGCGTTTTTAACTTGTCTGGTTCATACTATTTCTTACATTAGCTTCAAATACGTCGCTGGCAAAGGGTGCTGGGTTTAATCTTCTGCAACAGTGGTTAATAAGGCCTGGTTATCCTGGTGTTCTTTGTATTAATCAAGAGGCTTTAGCATTTGTTTTCCTGTTTGATGGAAGGGCAAGCAGCAGCACAGGTAGGGATGTAATCCCCAGGTAACCTGGCTGAGATGCTTCCGGTTCCAGTTTACGCTATCCAGAGCTGCAAACTGGCATTACCTCCCATTCCCAGGAAAACCTCCCATGTGTTCACTTAATTCCAAAAGGTTTCTAGGATTCCCAGAGACTAACAGCAGTCTTGCTGCCTGTGCTTGCCTGTCCTTGTTGAACGCAGGTTTTCGCGTTGTCGACACATCCATATGGCTGTCGTGTGATCCAGAGGATCCTCGAGCACTGTCTTCCTGAGCAGACCCTTCCCATCCTGGAGGAACTTCATCAACACACCGAGCAGCTCGTTCAGGTCAGTGTGGGAAGGAGGAATGCAGGTGCTATGAGGTGTTTCTTAGTTACTGCTTTGTATTAGGAAAGCTCCTGGCAGCCTGTTTGGGACTGGTGCTGGCCACACTGGTGGGAATACAGGGATACTGTCCCTGAGGAGGAATGGGAAGGAAAAGCCAGACAAGAAATGCATCATCATTAATTGTTTTGGCTATGTGCAAATACCCATCAAGTATCAAAGTTGTAGTTACTTTCCTTGTTGAAAAGGAAGTTAAGTATTGAGTGGGTGCATGTCCTAATGCTTTACTCCAGGCATTACAGTGCAGGTAAGATCTAAGGGGAGTTGATGTGAAGACTAGGAGAAGAAAGTGCCAAGTAATTTGGGCTCTTAAAATATGTTGGTTTTATGCAGACTCCCTTCCTGGCTGTCTTTCCTCTTCCTTGCAGTCCTCCTGAGGACTTGTTTTGCATGGATCCTGGTACTGGGGCACAGTGGATAGAACAGCAAATGAGCCTGTCCCATATGCAACCTGGGTATTTAGCACATGGAAACTTGTGTATTTAGCAGATGGAAAGTGGGAAGAGGTTGGGCATGGAGGGGAAGCATCAGGTCGTGCCTCTGGTGCTGTCAACTGGGAAAACACTTATTTTGTGATCTGAATACACACACATTCACAATATGAACATGCATGAGAGCAGTCCCCCATAGCTAGAACCGTGGCACAGCCCTCCAAGGACGTGTACTTTGGTGTGTCTGAGCCTGGAGAAAGCAAAGAAACTTGCAATAAGCTGAGTTACTGACATTTCATGCTCAAGGACAGTGTTTTGATGTTGTAATTTATACACAGATGTAGCATTTTACCCCCTGCTGAAACTCTAGAATGCACATTTTTGTTAGAAGTAGAAAATATTGATCTGATTTATACAGTAGATATTTTAAGTAGTGTTTAGTTCAAGCTTGTAAGTCTTAATGCACGGTGGGAACTAGTTTGGTATTAATGGTTCCTGTCCACCTTTTGTCACACCCTTCTGCTGTCTCTCAAACAGGATCAGTATGGGAACTATGTTATCCAGCATGTACTAGAACATGGTCGGCCCGAGGATAAGAGCAAGATTGTAGCAGAAATTAGAGGCAACGTGCTGGTGTTGAGTCAACATAAATTTGCTAGGTATGAATTTGTTCCTTGAAGTCTCCACGCCCTGTGGGAGCATGGACACATGCTGGAGTTGCCCAAGAGTTAGGGGTGGGGTGCAGGGAGGTGAAAAGAGCTTCTTGTTTCACAACAGAGTGCTATTTATAACTGCTCATAAATCGGGATGAGTGACCGGCGAGGTAAGTTTTCCTTGTAATGAAGGAGGATGGAGACGTGGAGGAGCAGCTCTAATCCCATCCCTGAACCTGACCATCAGTTTTGCTGTGTGTTGGCTTTTATTGGTTTGCTGGTTTTTAAGTGGTCACTATCCCTTGGTTGGTAACGTGCCATAGGAGCATTTCACTGCTCCTGGGATGCTGGGTCAAGCCACAAAGGGAATTTGGGAAATCCATGTAGCCACAATGCTTTTTTCATCTCATTTTTCATGGAAGAATCTGGGTTTTTTACTTGCCAAGTCTTGCAGTCCTTTTAGAGACTCATGCAGCAGGATGCCCTCTTAGGGAAGCTGCAGCAGTCTGGGGTTGTTTGTCCATGTACTACAGAGCTACACGTGGGTAGAAGCAAAATCCACCTTAGTGGAATGTCAAGGCAAAGTTGTACTTCCCACGTTTGTAAATTCCTTGTGTGTGTGTTTCTGGCCTTTGGAACATGAAGGCTGAGCTCTTCAAAGGCTCAACATTCCCCCCCTTTTTATGGTTAGTGAAATAGAGCTTTAAGACTTGCAGACACAAGGGAAGTGTACCATTAAGAATTAGAAGAGAGTGGTCTTAATGTTGGTATTCAGATTCCTCCTCCCTGACTTGCCTTGCTCTTTTAAGTCCTAAACTTCTTTCCAGATGGAGCATTAACTAGTGGAGGGTGTCCCCTGAGCTGAGCACTGGCTGTAACAAACCACTTGGTGATTTTGTGATTCCAAGGATGTGGAAGATAAGGCTAGAAAACTCCTCATCCCCTTTCATGTATCCTATTTAATGTGGCTCTCCGGAGAGCAGAGACCAGTCATCTAATATATTAAGGAATTTTGGAAGTTCTCTGCCTTTGCTAAGATCTTAAGTTCCTGAATAAGCATTTCCCTGTTGTTCTGACCTTGGGACTCTGTTCCTGTCGAGATCCAGCACTGAGAAAACCAAACAAAGAACAACTCATCTGCTTCTCTGATGGGCCCGTTGAGAACAGACGCTGATCCCAAACACAGCGTCACTGCAGAGTTGTACAAATATGAGTAAAATAAAACCTGAAACAGGCCTTTACCCGAATTCCCAGTTGGATCCCAAGCTCCTTGGACGGCTTTTCTGTTCCAAATTGCTGAACTACTGTGCCAGCACATAGAATCAACCAGGTTGGAAAAGACCTTTAAGCTCATCAGGTCCAACCATTCCCAGCACTGCCAAGGCCACCACTAACCCCTGGCACTGAGGCCTCGTCTACCCGGGGTGTGAACACTTGCAGGGACGGTGACTCCAGCCCTGCCCTGGGCAGCCTGTTCCAATGCCTGAGCACCCTCTGGGGAAGGGATTGTTCCTCAGCTCCATCTAAACCTGCCCTGGGGCAGCTTGAGGCGGTTTCCTCTTGTCCCATCCCTTGTTCCTTGGGAGCAGAGACCAGTCCCCTCCTGGCTCCATCCTCCTGTCAGGCAGTTGTAGAGAGCGGTAAGGTCCCCCCCTGACCTTCTCTTCTCCAGACTAAACCCCCCAGGTCCCTCAGCCCTTCCCCATCACACTTGTGCTCCAGGCCCTGCTCCAGCTCCGGTGCCCTTCTCTGCACCCGCTCCAGCATCTCTCTCTTGTAGTGAGTGGCTCCAAATGGTCTGCCCTTGCTAGCAGCGTAAGAGCTCTCCTTGGGGACGGAGGAGAATCCCAGTGGAGACATTGCATGCCCACAGATTGTCCTCCTTTTGTTGTTACAGCAACGTGGTGGAGAAGTGCGTCACTCACGCCTCCCGCACGGAGCGTGCCATGTTGATCGATGAGGTGTGCACTATGAACGACGGCCCTCACAGTGCCTTATACACCATGATGAAAGATCAGTATGCCAACTACGTGGTGCAGAAGATGATTGATGTGGCAGAGCCAGCTCAGCGGAAGATTGTCATGCACAAGGTAATGTAGAGGGCTCCTCAGGATTGCTTTTGCCATTAGCATTTCCTAACGATGGCTGTTTCAAAGCTGTGTATGTACGATCTATATACTTTGGGTAGTAGCTGGAAGATGAAGATGTGAAATAATGAGATGCCATTTGGACTTAAAACAAGCTGGTTGCTTCTAGCAGTCTCTGCTGACCTAGTAACCTAGTAAACTAACTAGCAAATGCTGCTAAAACCCATCAGTGTTCACTGTAGCAGCAGTGTTGGAGCCTGGCAAGTGGCCTTCGAAGGTCTGGTGATGGCAACACATTTGTCCCCTCTGAGGGCAGTGTTCTTGGATGAGAGCAGCTTGGTGCAGCTGAACCAGACCTCTGCACACCCACAGCACGAGCCTTGTCCCTTCGTGTCCCTGCCCTGCAGCCCTGTTAGGGTGGTTGGTTGGCTGGTGACACTGTGCTGCTGTGCGGCTGCTGTGCCTGCAGCCCCTGATCAAATCCTTATTCCTCAGTATTGAATATGGTTCTGACGAGAGACTTCACAGAATTCCAGCCTGGTTTGGGTTGGAAGGGACCTTAAAGCTCCTCCAGTTCCAACCACCTTCCACTAGAGCAGGTTGCTCCAAGCCCCTGTGTCCAACCTGGCCTTGAACACTGCCACAGTTTAGCATTATGCTGCAGGGTTTGAAGCCTGACAGTTCCAGGGCTTCGTATTTGTCATAAACAAAGACATTATGGACTAAAATAGGCATTGCTGCTGGTCCTGCCTCCCAGGGCTGTTCACCTGCTGCCCCAGGGGCAGGAAGTGCTAAAAATCAGGTGATAGCTTCATTTTCCTGCTTTTAAGGGTCGTGTTTGTGGGTCTTTACTACTTGTAATGAAGGGGAAAACCCAGGCTTCTGGATGTATAGTGGAACTGAGCTGATTTTCTGCAGTCACATGTGTTGGGGTGTGTTACTCTGTAAAGAATACCAAATACAGCTAGACCTCTTGTTGGAAATGAAATACTAACACTGGCTTGGGAAACCCATAGTTATTTATTTATAAAAGGAACAACTGTGAAAAGTGTCAGGTATTCACATCCCGATGAAATCAAGTGTACTTAAGAATCCTTGAGGAAAACAGACCAAGTGATTTCTGTATAAAGAAGTGGATATTATGTGCGTGAGGGAGATGATTTTTCCCTATACAAGGCAGTTGATCAGTGGATAAACACCACACTTGCAGCTGAAACAATCTTCAGGGAGGTTAATTCCTCAGTTTAGGAATCATTCAGAGTAGTTCTTTGGAACCAAAATCTGTATTAGTCCAAGAGAAATTATAAAGATAATAAAAATACATGGCAAGGGCAGTTGAACAGAATGACCTGTGGCTTTGCTGGTCTACATCTATAGATGTGTATATTAAAAGAATAACATACAGATGATCTTTA
Source organism: Nestor notabilis (assembly GCF_000696875.1). Lineage (NCBI taxonomy): Eukaryota > Metazoa > Chordata > Aves > Psittaciformes > Psittacidae > Nestor > Nestor notabilis. The sequence continues at coordinate 3,980 of NW_009921486.1, read as the reverse complement.
CTGACATGTTCTTCCCTGTCAAGCAAAGTCTTCTGAATAAAATGCTAATCAGATTATCAGTGTGGCTGTCAAAAATAGAACTGGGATGACAGCTAAATAGGACTGACTGCAAATGAAGAGCTCAGCTACGAGCTGAATGGAAGCCTGGGAAAAAGTGAGTGTGTACCGCAGAATCCCAGCCTGGTTTGGGTTGGAAAGGACGAGTTTAAACAGCTGGTGAAATAGGCTGAGTTTGAGGGGGATTTCCCATGGGAATGTTCTGGTTGGTCCTGGCTTAGGCAGGTAATGGTGCTGTGCTGCTTGAGGAGTGCATCGCGTTCTGGCTGTTTCCTCATCCCATCTGCATGGAGCTGGCACAGGGCACAGTAAAAACTCCTCTGTAATTGTGTTCTTGAGGGAACAAGCTGATGGTGTGTGGTATTTCTCATCTAGTAAGGAAAATGAATTGCTCTGATGTCTTGTTCCTTTGAAACTGGCCGGGAGAACATCAGCAGCATGATAAAGGGAGACCTCAGAGCAGCTCCAGTGCCTAAAGGGGTTCCAGGAGACCTGGAGAGGGGCTTTGCACAAGGGACTGTAGGGACAGGACAAGGGGAATGGCTTGAACCTGCCAGAGGGGAGACTGAGATGAGCTCTGAGGCAGAAGCTCTTCCCTGGGAGAGTGCTGAGGCGCTGGCACAGGGTGCCCAGAGAAGCTGTGGCTGCCCCATCCCTGGCAGTGTTCAAGGCCAGGTTGGACACAGGGGCTTGGAGCAACCTGCTCTAGTGGAAGGTGTCCCTGCCCGTGGGAGGGGTTGGAGCTGGAGGAGCTTTAAGGTCTCTTCAACCCAAACCAGTCTGGGACTCTATGACTCTGATTAATGTGATGACAGCAAACAGCACTTGAATATTCCAGGCACTGTGGTCTGTTGGTCTCCTGACTAAGCAGCACCCGGAGCTCCCCCAGGATTGCCATGACCATAATTCATGTCCTTTAAGCTTCTCTCTCTCTTCTTTCCCCTCTCAGATCCGGCCTCACATCGCCACCCTGCGCAAGTACACCTATGGCAAACACATCCTGGCCAAGCTGGAGAAATACTACATGAAGAACGGGGTGGACCTGGGGCCTATTTGTGGTCCCCCAAATGGCATCATCTGAGGTGGTGCATCGGGGAGCAGCACCCTGGGCCCCGCCAACCAGCAACCGCCACAATTCCAGTCCACAGGCAGAAAAGGTTTAATGGTTGCTACAAACAAGAGAAAAAGAAGAAAAAAAACACAAAAAAACATGAAAAGCCTTTGTAAATTTCTTTAATTTTATTATGCATAACATGTACTAATTATTTTTTTTAATTAACTAATTGCCCTGCTGTTTTACCAGTGTATAGAATACTTGTACATAGGGATCCAATGTACATGGAAGGCCACGTTTTTGTTCACTGTTGTATCTATATTCCAATTGTGGAAACTTTCAGGGTGGTTGGTTTGAAGAAAACAAACAGGAGAAACCCCAGTTTTTAATTGACCTGCCCTTGGGGCAGCTTTATGCAAATCCCTCTTGGGTTGGTTTCTTTCTCTTTTTAGTCAAAACTTGAGCCAACACAAAAAGGTCGAATCTTAGTTCCAGGGCACCAGCCTTGGATGCTGTTAATAAATGTGTGGCAAGAAATCAACTCACTGAAGCTTTGGTTTTAAACAGACAAAGAATTAAGGTTTTGAAACTTTTTAATTGCTTTTTTTTTCCCCCCCTCTTCTTTTGTGGAGTAGAACACGCTGAAGGAGGTAGTTTAGCTGGTGGTTGGGGGCAAGGAGATGCACACCCCAACAGGTTTTAAACGCAGGGGCGGGTGTACCTGGTTCTGTTAACAGTGAGAGACACCATTTGATTACTTAGCATGAGGAAAACAAAACAAAATCCAACTCAGCTTTGGTCTTGCTTCTATAAATATATAGTGTATACTTGGTGTAGACTTTACATATATAAAAATTTGTAGTATTTTCTTGTTTTGATGTCTGATCTGTATCTATAATGTACCCTAGTAGTGGAACATACTTCTGACTGTACAATTGTACATTTGTAAACCTCTGTAATGTAAATGTGGAGAAGTTTGAATCGACATAAAACCCGTTTTTTGGTAAGAAAACAAGAAAAAAAAAAGAATTAGCAAAACCTGTGCATTTCAGTGTATATTCACACCTTTTATGGTCGTAGCATATAGTGTTGTATATTGTAAATTGTAATTTCAACCAGAAGTAAATTTTTTCTTTGGAAGGAAATGTTCTCTTTATACAGCCTAGTTAATGTTGAAAAGCAAAAAGAGTAAAAAGAAATGCTTGGTTTTCTTTGTCACCTCGTTGGACGGTAGCGACCCTTTCTAAATGTTCTACAACCCCCCCCGCCCTGATTCAGTTCCAAATAGTGGTTTTTTTGACTCTTACAAAGTAATGTTTTTGCTTCTTTTTGTGACAGTAAGAAACAAGAAGTGCAGAAGTTCCAGCTCCCCCTGGTTTTTCCTTACAATCAGAGCCCCTTTTCACCTTGTAAAGTGTGAATCACCTCCCCTTTTTGTACAGAAGATGAACTGTATTTTGCATTTTGTCTACTTGTAAGTGAATGTAACATACTGTCAATTTTCCTTGTTTGAATATAGACTTGTAACACTACACGGTGTACATTTACAGAGCCTTGTGTATATTTCCAATGAACTTTTTTGCAAGCACACTTGTAACCATATGTGTATAATTAACAAACCTGTGTATGCTTATGCCTGGGCGACTATTTTTTGTAACTCTTGTGTAGATTGTCTCTAAACAACGTGTGATCTTTATTTTGAAAAATACAGAACTTTGGAATCTGGCTCCGTGGTTGCTTCCAACAGCGACATCCCCGCCACTATCCCCTCTTTTGAGGAGCAGCCTTCCCGTGGCAGCCACCTCCAGCACTGGGTATGTGTATGGAGTGAAGAGCAAAGTGACCCTGTGTCTCTTCCTCCACCCTGAGCCTCACTCTGAGGCAGTTCTTCCCTGTGAGGGTGCTGAGGTGCTAGCACAGGGTTCCAAGAGAAGCTGTGGCTGCCCCATCCCTGGCAGTGTTCAAGGCCAGGTTGGACACAGGGGCTTGGAGCAACCTGCTCTAGTGGAAGGTGTCCCTGCCTGTGGCAGGGGTTGGAACTGGGTGAGCTTTAAGGCCTCTTCCAAACCGTTCTAGGATCCTATTTTGGTTTTTTGGATCTCCTTGCTCTGAGCAAGTCTCTCCTCAGAGCCTGTATGAACTTGTAGCACCCGCAGCCTCCATCGTCTCTCTTAAATTGAAGATTAACAACCAGCTCTTGGCTGCTTTGAGTGCAGTGACTTGCAGAGCAGGGCAGGGGAAGGATCTTCTGGTACTTCTCATCTGCTCCTGGTTTGATCTGCTGCTCTGGCTGCAGCTGGGTCCTGTCCTCATCCTCTTCTTCAACTTCAGGGTGTGGGGAGCAGGGGGCTGCACTGGGCAGTCGTGGAGGGGATGCCCCAGCAGCACCCAGTGATGGTTTCTGGATCATGGGGAGGGGTGAGGAAAGCAGAGCAAGCACCAAGTCGTGTTCCTGTGCACTGCTGCTCTGTGCCTAGGAGGGGTGTTGGGCTCGGGGCTGTCCTCCGCAGCTGCCCACACCATGTCCCTTTGTCCCCTCATTCCCTGTTTCAGAGCAGCCCAAGCTCTGTGCTCCATCCCTGTGCCACTGCCCAGGACCCGTGTGTCACCTTTGTGTGGGGAGAAACCAGCCTCCAGCAGTGGTCCTCACCTCCTTCCTCACCCTTTATTCGATGTAGAGAGGCGCTGACTCGGGCTTTGAGCCCTTTTCCTCTGGCTTGGACGGTCCCTCCTGACACGCAGGATCCACCTCATCATCCGGGACCCATCACGCTCGCCCAGCCCTGGCACAACCGAACTCCTCGCTCCCAGCTTGGCCGCAGTGGGGTGGAACTGACCCGATGGCATCAGGCCCCATGAACCCCGATTC
>NW_009921485.1:7111-32760 GCF_000696875.1 Nestor notabilis | reverse complement strand
CTCCGCGCCGCTTCTGGGCACCTCTGTGCGCCGCGGAGGGGCAGCGGTCGGGGCGCACCTCTGGGTTCTCAGGTGAGCTCTGTGGTCATTCTGAGGGAGTCCAAGGCTTGGTGCTGACACCACATAGCGTCCATCGGTGTGGGAGGAGCTGGTGGGGGACCATCTCCAAAATGGGACCTTCTGCTGGTGACGGAGTGCTTGGTAACCTACTCTTGTTCCTGGCAGGGCAGTGGCATGCAGTGGATGAGCACCCTTGGTGGCTGGATGCACCAGAGAAGACCGGCTTGAGAAGAGCACAGATCTAGCATTTTTTACTCCATTTCCAAGGCATTCCCAACAACAGTGGCCTGGCCACCTTATCCTGCAGTCATGGAAAACTCCCTCCCTCCCCAGGACCAATTCCTCATGTGCAGACTGCACCGGGACAGAGGATGGGGGTCTGAATATGTCCACTCCCACACCGAGACCCAGATTCTACCTCACAATGCCAGTCATCTACTCAGTCATCTGTCCTGTGGGGCTAACAGGCAACACCGCCATCATCTAGCTAATCCTCATAGCCACAAAGATGAAAACGGTCACCAACATCTTCATCTTCATCCTCAGCCTGATGAGCTGATGAGCTCATGAGATCTTTCCCTTGGTGCTACCCATGAACCTTGCTGACTACCTGCTCTTGCAATGGCCCTATGGAGAATTCATGTGCAAGGTCATCAGCTCCATAGACCAGTAAAACACCTTTTCCAGCATCTACATCCTTACTGTCATAGCATTGACTGCTATCTGGTTGTGGTTGCCAACACCAAGTCCATGAAGATGTCCTACCACGCCTACCAAGCAGCCAAGATTGTGAGCCTCTGTGTCTGGTCCTTTGTCACAGTCATCATCCTGCCCTTCACAGTCTTTGCTAAGATATACAAGGAGCAGGGGTGCTCCCAGCGTGCCTTCATGTTCCCCCAGCCTCCGAATGTGTGGCGGAGAGGCAGTTGGATCTACACCCTTATTTTAGGCTTTACCATCCCAGTGTCCACCATGTGCATTCTTTACACCACCATGCTGTGCAGATTGAGATGTGTGCATCTCCATTACAATGCAGAAGCCCTGGACAAAGCCAAAAAAAAGGTGACACTGATGGTGGTTGTCATCCTGTCTGTGTGCCTGTTCTGCTGGGGTGCCCTATCACCTTAGCACAGTGGTAGCCCTCATCACAGACATCCCACTAACCCTGTTCATCATTGGGATTTCCTACTTCATCACTAGCTTGAGTTATGCCAACAGCTGCTTCAACCCTTTCCTGTATGCCTTTCTGGATGACAGTTTCCAGAGAAGCTTTCGCAAACTGGTAGATTGTAGAACCACCTCATAAAGCCAACCCGTGTCCTCCTGTGTTCCTTTCACATCTGCTCTTCCTGGGTGACTCCAGCCCAGAGAGTGCTTTCTCTCCAGCCTCCTTCCGATGGCCCACTGGGCTTCAGATTGTCTCACTACACAAGACACAAAATGGGGACTGGTGGATCTTTTTCAAATGTCCTACACTCATGTCTTCCATCTCTTGCCCTGCTTTTTTTTTTTTTTGCTGGTCAGTCGATTTGGGTTTATTCTTAATCCCTTCTCTCTAATGTGCTTTGTCTCCTAGGTTTGCAGCTCACAGAACTGCAGCAGGTCCCTTTTCCCCCTTTTAAAGGTGGTGTTTTGTGAACTCAAACCACATGACCGTCTTTATTACTGGTGATTCATAAAGCCCAACAAAGGTGTGTTATTGAGTGTCTTGCATCATGATTCCTCAGCCTCTTCATATCCACAGGGCCTGCTTAACAAAACTGTGCAAACCTAGCAACATCGAAAAAGGCACAGCTCCAGAAGATAAAAAATAAACCAAGTTACTGAGCTAATTTAATTTTACAGGGGACTGAGATAAGGTAGTCAAAATTTGTGATATAAGGCAAGGGAGACCTCAGTTTGGCTTTAAGGAAGAAAAAGCAAGCCCTTAGTAGCAAATAAAATGCACAGATGTGGATTTGGAGTCACTTAACTGTGAGAAATAGCATTACAGAGTACTTGGTAGCTGTAGTTTGTAAAATTTGCAGCTTTTGTTTGCATCGGAAGTACTGTTTGGTTTTTTATTTGTCATACACTTATAGGCAATCTCCTTCTGGCACAGACAGATAAATTATTTCCTTTTGGTCCCAGAAAACAGAATTGGAAGGTATTTTCAGAACACATTAGCCTTTAAGGGTATGAAGAGGACTTGCTGAATCATGGGGAATATTCCAACTTCTTCCCTACAAACCATAAATAAAATATGCAGTAGGTAGGTTACTTTTGACAGTGCTTCACACACTTGTACTCTGCTTGTGATGAGATTTATTAATATTTCTCTTCAAGGAGGACAAAGGAAGTAAAAAAAACCCACCCAAAAGAGCAGGTTAATTTTGTCTGCAGGAGGGGGGAGAGAGTCAGTGAGAATTTCACTAGAATTTACATGTCCAAACACTGCATGAGAAAGTTTTTCTTCCCCTCTTCTCTCCTCTTTCAGCCCTCTAACTAAACTGACAAAATGTGGAAGACTGGGAAAATATCTGCAGTCACTTAACATTTCTCATCTTAGTGGTCTTCCCTGTTATTCCCTGCAGCAGATGCTAAATCACTGTAACAAAAATTTGGTTGTATATTTCCCCCTCCACTGAATATAGAGAGATAGGGAGATGTGGCTAAGGAATTCCATTTCCACTTACACAAGAAGGGATGATGAGTTTCAGGAGGTACATGAGGATTAACGTGTGGCATGGTATCCGGTTTGCAGGTGCCTTCTGAGAGCCCTTGTACAAGGTCCCTTCCCACTGCTACAATCTAAAGTTTGAAGAAATAAAAAGTTTCTTTTGCTAAATCTTTCCAAAGAAACTCCAAATAAAACTTCTGCTTGCAGATCCTAGCAATTATGCAAACCCTGGTTCATTATAGTGCCATAGAACTGGGTTGATGATTAAATAATATCTTCTTATAAACCATTAATGTTCTGAGACAGTCAGTGCTAATTTCAACACCCAGTCTAGCTGTCACAGGAATGACATGGATTCTGTTGGGGTGCAGCAGTGGCTAATTCTGCTTCATCTGGGGGTGTATGATTGACTTCTCTCAGACACAGATGCCGGCCTTTGAAAAAGCAAGCCCCAAAGGTGCTGAGTACCATTTCCACACCACGTATAAAAGTGTGCTGCAAGGACAGTGTCCCTCACTTCAACTTTCTGAAACAAAAGGTAATTAAGCTTACCCACCAGCTGCCTGATGTTTCAGCCGGGCTTGTAAATTGTAATGATGCTTCTCCTTGCTCAGTCACTTGCCATGGAGAAATATGTTACTCTTTAAGGTCCAAGGAGCAAAGGTTGTCTTCATTTAAGATTCTAATCTGTATGCACACACCACCTCTCTTGTATCCTTAAGCTATCATGTCCACAACCAAGTTATTTGTGTAAAGACTGCATACAGTTTTAAAAGTAAACCATATTATTCTCAGGAAAGACATTTTCAAGATCTCTGTGCTCTTGCTGTTTGCTGACCCTTCCCTGAAGACTGAGTAATGTCAGAGAAATATGGTTGTCTGTCAGCCACGTTAAGAAGTGGCACAGATTGGAGCATTGCTCCTGATAGTGACCACCTGAACATTTTGTCTCATCAGTTGTTGGGGTTCCTATTTACCCCAGAAATGTTACTGACACTTGAGTAGTTCTACTGTGCTTTTGCAAAACCTAGCCTGTACCTGTACATCAAATACATCTCCAAGATGCTTGACTGATATTAACAGTAGATTACAAGAACCATCTGACATGCATTTCATTTTTATCTAGTTTCAAATACCAAAATTGTAACTGTTCCTGAACAATATAATCTGGTTCAAGATTTAAACAAACAAGCAAACAACTTTCTAATTGAGATCAGTGTGAAGAGACTTCTTCAGAATCTTCCTATTTCTTAGGAAATAGGAAAGTGTTTTAAAGTATGCCTTTCCTCATATTCGGTACCTCATCTTTTTGTCTTCCCCATACTGAATTCTTGCTGTCCATAGGGGAAAGCATGAGAAGATCTGTTGGTGTAAAATGGGAATACTCAATATATTATCACTTACACTGGTAACAGGCAGCCCACACATGGAAATTAAGAAAAGAAGCTAACCAGTACAGTCTATAAAACTAATCAGGTGCAACATCTAAAATGAACCACCAGGAAAACATAACCCACTTTAAACTATAAAAAGTTCAGAGTAGTCATAAAAGTAATAGAGCAGCACACACAGCACAGCATAGTGAAAAAAGGAAGATAGTGAAAAAAGGAAGATATGTGCAATGCAAATAAGTGATTGCACATATTTGATCAGCATTTGAAACATCAAACATCTGTAAATTCCTTTGCATCTTTTTCATTCAGATGTGGATAAGGTAAAGGGAACCCTCAGTGTAACACTGTCACCCAGCCCTGCAGGTAATAAGGTGAGATGTAACAGGTCGCTTTTCATCCAGATGGTTTAGTCAGCAGCAAGAGCTTGCCTTTCATCTGTAAGGTACATACCTTGGTATAGTCTTGAGACCCATAGGCTTGATTTTGTATAGTCTTTCACTAAAACTGGTGTGACTGCAATAAGGCCTCATAAGCCAAGACAGGAGAGAACAGTGTTGTCTTTTCTGTATAAAGTGAACATTCAGCTTTACCACCACCACCAACATGATTAAACAGAAATAGGCGTCTAGCTTGTTGTAGGCTGTCGGCACCAAACCTCCTCAATACCTTGGCTTCTGACACACACGTATTGCTTCTCATGAATGCCTTTGTATAGTCTATATGTGCCAAGCTATAGAGACCCAGAGAGTAAGTCTATGTGACTGTTAAGTACCCCTTCAGTCAGAAGACCTGAGTGCATGTGTCCCTCAATGGCTGAGGCACATTCAGGGAGCTCTGATCACTGAAAACCAGATATTCCTTCAGACCCATGAGTTTTCTCTAAATTGCTATAAAAATCACCCTGCATACTTTCCCAGCAACAGCACAATTGCTTGGCCATTCCTGAGCCAACTACCCCGAATCTGTAGCTCACCACCAATCCCTGTGCTCTTTTGCTCAGCAGACTGCTCTGGCACCACAGGATGTAGGCAAGTTTCTCTCTCAGCTCAGGCAAGGCATTTTTCTCCATATGAGGTTTTGCAGCACCTTTAGTCCTGAAAGCTGACATAATGGACAAGGTACATCATGCTATTTTTCATGTTCCAGGTACACTTCAGCACTGGGTAACCAAAGTAGCCCTCAAAACATACACCTGCTCTGTCATCTCTGCATCAGTTACCCATTAAGCCTTGCACCTATATCAGCTGTATTTTACTGGCTTTCAAGCATCTCTCCAATTATTGTTCCATGGCATAAAGCTGCCCTGAAGTGATGAGCAGCACATCAACAGGAAGCAGGCAGATGTAAGGTGAGTACACAGCATTAGAGGAGAATAACAAGCTGAAGTGATCCCTGTGTTTCAGTCCAGGAAAAGAGAGTTCTGTCTGTATTAATGTAAAGTGGAATAAGAATATATCTATTCTTATGACTGGTGTTATGTGTCCAGAGTCAGTGCTGAGTGTGTTCCAGAAGTTTTTACCCTGGACTAGGTGCAGACTGACTGCACAGATGCATTGGCAGTTGCAACACATTGCATGTTGCAAGTGCTGCTTTAATTTCATCCAAAAGGACTTCAGCTGGAACATCTGTAGGCTGCTTTGCAGAATGGGCCAAATAGTAGTAAGGGAGAATGGTCAGCAGATTTACTCCAAAAGCACTTTCCTGGCTGAGGTGCTGACATGCGTATATCCCCACAGCATCACAAAAGTTCACAATCCATGTTCAAGAAGTTCCCACTCTGAGCAGTACTAGGAAATCCGGGATCTGCCCTCTAATTCCTAGTTCTGAATAGCTGATAACAAGACAAGTACAAATGCTAAGAGAATGTATGTTGATTATAACATATAACTATGTAGTACTCAATGGGAGATGAAACATCATGCAGTTCTTTCCTGACTTACTGTTCAGGCTACCTGTCAAAGGTATAACAAGCTGAAGTCTTGAAAACACTCTCCATGCACACAACTATGACACAGGCAGATTTCTGGTCCTTGTAGTACCTCTGGATGCTTCCCTGCAGATGTCTTTTGTTGGGCACATCTGGCAAGGAAAAGTCCATCCCCAGAAAGAAGCATTTTATTTCATTAAATAATGTTTTCATAGAATCATAGAATAGTTAGTGTTGGAAAGGACCTTAAGATCATCTAGTTCCAACCCCCCTGCTATGGGCAGGTACGCCTCACACTGGACCATGTCGCCCAAGGCTCTGTCCAACCTGGACTTGAACATTGCCAGGGATGGAACACTTACCACTTCTTTGGGAAACCCATTCCAGTGCCTCACCACCCTCATATCTAACCTGAGGGTTATCTTATATATTCCTTATATCTAACCTGAACTTCCCCTGTTTGAGTCTGAACCCATTACTCCTTGTCCCATCTCTACAAGCCCCGATGAAGTCCCTCTCTTTAGATTGACTCTTCAAGCAAGTCTTTGGATTGACTCTGCAAGCTATACTAAACCCGTTTAAAATATTTTCCTTATTCTTGGAAGTCTCTAAGAATCAATTTCTTTTATTTCTCTCCTAAGAATGTTACCATTTTCTGCTCTTTAAATCAACTAAAGGATATTTCTTTTCTATTAAAACTTTTGAGAGCAAAATCTTCCACAGTTTTCTTGTATTTAGTTAAACTAGGTATTCCCATTTCTAAAGCAGATTAATACCTTATTTTTAGGTCCAATATTTTTAGAAAGATTTTTGCCATAGAGATTTCCTCTTAAATGAATGATGCACTGAGTTTTGTCTAGTTATATTTGAGCAGATGGAATTTTCCTCAATGAGTTCAGAAATTCTGGAATTTCCAGAGCCTGGGAATACAGAAAAATGCATTTTCCAGAGACCATCCCTATGGGAACCCAGCTATTTCAGCTATATAAATAATTCAACAGAATAGCATACAATCTCTTTGAAATAAAATGTATTTAATTGCTGATTAATAAAAGAGAAAAAAAAATAATCCAATGTTCACCCGGTGTAGTAAGCATATGAAGCGGAATTTTACAGGTGGGAGTTTAACAGATGAACATTTGGTCAATATTGCCATTGTTGCCTAACACACATAGCACAACATGCAGCTGACAAACCCTTCTGTATGTTCACATATGCAATGTAGACAAGTTTTCATTAAAAAAGAAGCAGGCTGTGACTGGTTTTGCTCATTCTGGTAAACAGCTGCTTACATGAGCAGCCCAGTCATGCCAAGGAAATGATTCTTTAATTAACCCTGTCTGAGGGTTAATTGCTCACTGGTATGAGTAAGGATCTTGCAGACAAGCCCATTTCAGTTACAGTGATCCATAGCCCACTCAACTTGTCTGGCTTCTTTCTGTTTCAAAGTAGTTGCATTACAGACAATAGAGAAAGTGTTAATAATTGTGCTACTTCATCAATGTAAAGCATGATTGCAACCAAATGTAACCCTATGTATTTGTGTCTCAAGTGAGAAAAAAACCACCAATTATATTTTTCTGCATTACAAAATAAATAAAAAATAAAAATAAAAATAAAAATAAAAAAACCCACAACTCTGCATAAGTTTTATACATTTGCCTTTTCCACGCCATCTTCTTCCATAGCCATTTTTAGGAAGTGTGATGGAAAAAAAAAAAAAAAAAGAAAAAAAGTCACAAGCTATCAAACTCATTGCTAAAACTATGCATTTTGAGGGTCCCCAAGTGCTTGCAAAACCCTTTTCTGCTTACAAAATCTTTATACCACCAGAGGGAGTTCAAAGACAATTTATTTAGAGAATACTCGGTGGAAACTGGTTTCTGCTGTCATGCCAGAGATGGAGCACTCATTTTACATACAAGGTGCCTTTCCTTCAAATTTAACCTGAAAGCATGATAAACAGAAGCATGATATTAAAATGGCTTGAAGAAAGATATAATACACTTATATATCTATGTGTAAAAAGAAGAGTTTAGATCAGAATTTTCTAAAGGTATGACCCATAGCTGTTTATCACTCCTCTGTTTCCTTGTAAGCATCCCCTTCTAATGTATAGTGCTCTTAAATACTAAGAGGCATGAATGTCTGGATGCAGTTGAGGACATCTCTTCCTGCACATTCCCACTCCAAGTCCCCGTCAATCAGCCCCCAGTGGAGGGACTGGTTTGGGGCACGCTGGGCAGTTATCAGTGACACAAAGCAAAAGCAGTGGCAGCAGGCAGAGGCCTCGTTTCCTTCCCATCATTCCACAAGCCAGAGCAGCCCTGGGGAGACCAATCTGTCCCTGGGCAAGGCTTTGTGTGTCTCTGTACTGTGCTTCCCACTATTTTCATTAGCTGGATTTTTTTCCCCTTATTTCCCTTTTTCCTGTCTCTTGATCCTGTCATCCCTCGACTGTTAGAAGTTTTGGCCTCTTCTCCTCCTTTCAGCTTTCGGTCCCTAGATGGCACTGGTTCCTCACTGACAAGGCATTCTTTTCTTCCTAAACCAGAATAACTAAAAACGTGCTCCCGAGAGATAATTCGGAAGCTGTTTTATAGGATATGCCAAAACTGATACAAATTAGCCAGGGGGAATAAGAAAACACTGGGACTTCTATTGCAAACTGCATACAAAATAGTATGAATCCATATGCATTTAAAAACTTTGGAGATTAGTACTTTTAAGAGATTGAAGGCTTAAACCACATCTGCTAAAATGAAGTAGTCGAGTTTAAATCTAGATTAAATCTCTTTCTTGCTCCCAGATTTAAATTCTCAGTTCAAACACCAGGCAGATCAATAAGGCAAGAGATTCTGAACCAAAAGTGTCAAGTTCTTAAAGAAAAACAGTGTTTTTCTTTAGAGGGAACATGTATTTTTTTGGTTTGATTTTGTTTTAAAGTGTATGTTAGGAAAAAAATCTATATTCTTCTAATAAGGAGCAGAATTCTGGGGAGCTGCAAGTCCTACAATGGGCTTGGATACAGCTAGTATGATTTTAATATATGAATAGCCAACAATGTAATCTGTCTACATGAATTATTACAGGCTCAGAGATTACTAGAGTCCCCTTAAATACTGTAATGTACATTTATGTTTCTTATTGGACGGAAGTCCTACAAAAGGCCTGTTTCATAGCAGATCCCTTTTCTACAGGGAGAAATCTAGGCTATGCTACCCATCACCTCATGAACAAGCACTCCTCAGCTCTAGGTGTGAGGCGCATTACTTCTGCATTACATCCTTGCCTACTGAGGCTAAGTCAAATCAGTAGAAAAATGCTAGAATAGTGGAACTTCTGGCTGGTTATTGTTACTGTTTACTGCTGATACTATGGTAGCACTGAGATGCTAACCACTCTGGGTTATTGTGGTAGACATTTACCCACCTACAGAAAATTAAAAGCTGAACAAGAGAATCTGCAATCTAAAAGAAACACTGTCTTGCTTTCCTGGGGGACACTGATCTCCTGAAATCCTAAGAAGAGAGTAAACCTGCTCTCCTTTATGCCTCACAAGAGACATGTATTTTCCAAGGTCTGCATCTCACCTCTGCATTAAATTCAGCTTAAAATTGAACCTGGAAAATTGCACGTGGGCTTTTATGCCTCAGCCACTGAGTCTGTGTTATAAAATGGATCTTCAGCTAAAGAAACAACAAGGCTAATTGCTGGTTGGCATAGTGATATAGCAGCAATATATTATATAAAACTTTCATGTGCTTTATATTATGTACCTATAGAAGCTATTATCTTCATATTTGATGGGTCTTACAGTTTGACATTTGTTCTCTGAAAAGAGCTAAAGCTACCGAAGTATCAGCAAGAGCTAGTGTGATAGGACATTTTTGGTTTCTGGTGCTGCAACAAGTAATGGGAACTTTGGACAACTAAATGTGGAAATTTCACATGATGGGAGAAGGCAGCTCACTATTATCTTTTGGAGATACCTTGACCAGTTTGGAAAAAAAAAAATATACCAACCAAACCTATCTTTTAAGCAGTACTTCAGGATTAAAAGGAAAAGATTCAAAAAAGCATGATAATCTTCCCCTAATAAGTCTTTGATACTCCTCTGAGACACTTGGTCACTCACACAGACAGTGCATGGTAAAAAGAATATCAAAACATTAGAAGCTTCCTCAAAAACTTCAGCTCCCAAAAATCTCAGAACAAGCTTCAACCCTGTTGACAAAGGGGTTGAGCATGAAGAAGTGTTCTTCTGATTCTTACTTAAACTCCACTAAAATCAAAAAGGCATCAGAGAAATTAATCCCTAGAACACAATTAAACAAACCAGGCCAAGAGGAAATACAAGACAGAAGGATCAATGCAGAAATCACTCTAATAGGCAATAATCTTTTTAATTTTTGCTGTATTGATTACCGGACTCTCACTCGAGGCTGCTTAAATCTGAGGTGGCCAATTTCCATCCCTCTGTTACTAGGTAAGAAATGAAGTGGCAGTCAGTGGTTATAATATATAGTTAATTTTTTTGTTTTGAAGAACTGCTACTATTGAGCCATATTACTGCAACTGAAACTATTCAAGAAAAAAAAAAATACAAAAATCCATTGTAAAATGCTGGATTTCCAGAACAAATTCAGAGCTATATCAGAATTACGATTCCAAATCAAACCAAGAGTCTGTTTTGCCAAGTAGTTAGTTTCTAACAGATCTTACATTACATTTCTTGATGTGGTGATGTAGACTGCTTCCAAGGACATTATTATACTATGTGTATGGGCAGGTGGCATACATCACCACCAGTCAGAATTAAATCTGGCAAGGCAGAAACCATTTATTTTCATTATTTGTACAATGAGAGCATCCAGTTGCCCAAACAGGGCTCTGCTGGGCTGGCCATTCTACAAAACACTGACTAAAATAGTTGGACCATGAATAAAATTAAGTCTAGCCTCTTTAAGACAAAGTAAAGAGGGGGCAAAGGAAGAAGTTCTAAAGCATCACAAGGGAGGGAAAAACTAAGAAAATACAGGAATTGCAAAGTCATCAACTCCAAAATTGTGGATGAACCTAGGTTTCTTTCCAAGAGATGATCTGAAAATTCAGAAGCAAGATTACAGAAGAAAACAAAAGAAGCACTCTAGCAAGCTAGAACAGGTGACCCTACCTGATGCATATCAACAAGGTCCCATCTCTCTCACCAGTTAGAGCTACCAGCAGAGGCAATTTCCATCCATTCACCAGCTTTTTCTAGGAAGGTGGAGAAACCTCTGCAGCAAGGGTGAATAAATACCTGTTCTAGATCACTAGAACACTTGAAAGAAAAAGAGTAATAAATGATGGCCTTTGGTCACCTAATAATAATCAGCACCTACATGCTACATTAAATTAACCCTACATCTGCTACAAATGAGCAATTAACTTTACACCTGCTACAAATAAACAACACTACAGTTAAGTACGTGTCAGGTGTCATAAAGAAAAGCAAAGCA
Organism: Nestor notabilis; assembly: GCF_000696875.1. Taxonomy (NCBI): domain Eukaryota; kingdom Metazoa; phylum Chordata; class Aves; order Psittaciformes; family Psittacidae; genus Nestor; species Nestor notabilis. The sequence continues at coordinate 21,219 of NW_009921485.1, read as the reverse complement.
AGTCAGCAGAAATGCTAATTCTTCAAGGATGGAAAAACAAAATTTAGTGTAAATTAAGAACTTCTTCCTTCACTGCTAAAAATGTGTTTGTACTCAGAGAAACATCTTGCAACAAACTGTTAAAAGAGCATCTGACCCAAAGTTTCCTGAAGTTAGCAGAAATGGAGAGAAGAATGCTTCTCAGGTGCTTCCATGCTGGGTATGCTGCATGCAGTTTAAGGCATCCAATGCAATTTTCTGATAGGGGTCATGAGCCCTTGTAGTATGCAATGATAAATTATCAAATGCTATATTTGCAAGCATATGGCTGAAAATGCATATTATGTTATCTTTAGCAAGTGCTTGTATGAAATAAGTAGAAAATATTTTATTAATACACTGCAGTTATAATTTTTTATAAACAGAAAGTCTCATTGTCAGATTTTGTGTTTGTATTGCATATTGCACATAAAAAACAGTAGCTATAATATGCTAAGTAGAAAACTACAGATTAGGACAAATCCTTTAGGTATTTAGAACTCTGCTTAAAAAATTAAAATCAATTGCAGATGCCTGAGAGATTTAAGCACTGTGTAATTACAGCGTTCTGGAAGTACAATTATAGATGTTTTAATAAGTGGTAAGTTTTTCATTTTCTTCTCTCTTATTTTAAATATTGCTTAATCTAAGATGATGTATTCCTTTGTTTCATAACAAGTTAGTAGTTTTCACAGAGCGAAGATTTTTCTAGAGCTTTGCTATTCATCTTGCAAGAGAACATATTTCCAGAAACTGTTTATTTGCACTTTTTACATTTAGCAATAAGTATATGGAGTGATTGAAAACAAAAAAAAACCAACATCCAGGACTCAGAAAATTACTTGGGTCATCAGTAAAAATGTACAGAGATCAATCAGCAGTCCCATAATAACACACTATCTCAAAGAAAGATTATCCAAACACACAAACACAAAAAAACCCTGAAAATAACACCCTTATTTTAAATGAAAAGGGCATTGGCTTTTATGGAAGTTATGCCAGTATTTACAAAACAAGTTTTTATGTCTATTACTTCGAACTATAACTTTTTAACAACTAAATTTCACTTACAGTAATCTATGAGCTCTCATCAAGTGATATCTTCTATTTCACATTCTTTGTTATTCCACCTTTCAAATTTATTCTCTTTTCCTTCCATGGACCTGATCGTCCTTCAAAGTCTTGCTTATTGTCACTACTATAAGCTAGAGGGCTAATTCTGCCTATAAAATAGACATACTTATTTTTGATGATGTTTTTCTCATACAGCATCACAAAATCCTGCATGAAAAGAAAAACATTCATTTGCATAAGGATTAATTCATCCAAAAGATGATAACTTATTTCTGTTGTTGGATTTAGTTCTAATAAAAAGCTATCATGATGCAGAAATAATAGCGTAAGCACAGGAAATCTTTTGTGCGTACACATACAGGGTGCAGCTTCATCTCTCTAATGTTCAGTACTAATGGGAATTGAAATTGCATGAAGTGCAATCTCTGTCTCACCCCATTAATTACAGAAGAATTACCAAGATGATAAATGAAGCAGCTCACAGTGCAGCATTGTAATGGATGCCTCTAACCCACAGAGAACCCCATTCTTTACCACTGTACCAGAAATAATGCTACTGAGTGGGGACTGCACTGCCAAAGGAGCAAAAAGCAGTGCTGAAAGACAGACCCTAGCAACATGGGGAGTGGGAGAGAGCCGAATATACACATCAGTGGGGTCCCGGGAGCAGCCTGGTGCTTTGCCGGGACCAATAAATACAAAGCAGGATCCCACATACAGCAAAGGAGGATGCTTCGCTCCAGCAAGGGATGGTGAGACAGAAGCACAGCAAGGAAGCAAGCTTGATGGAGCCAATGGAGGTGGTTAAAAGACTGCTGGAGCCTTGGTGCCCAGAAGGAACAAATGTGAATGTTATTTTGGGGTTTTCTAAAATAAGGTGACACTTCTGTTCCTCCCACTTCCACACACAAATGCTCTCAGGTACTTAGATCCCAGGCATATTTTTGGCTGTACTTTCATAAGGGAAACACTCCATTTTGAAAGATGTTCTATCATAGAAGTTGAAAAATATATCCTTAAAAACAAATTAGCAGCCTGTTCTTTGTCAGGCAACAAATGTCAGCAACCAAGAACAAAGGCACCAAAGGGAGCTTTCATTCTAATAGTAATAATTACCAGGGGTGGAGTCTGGAAGCACAGCTGTATTTGTGGAATCAGGTGAAAGAATGGGATTTGCACTTCAGAGCAAACATAAATGCTCACTAAAAAACTTTACCTAAGTCCTGACAGCAGAGTGCTGCTCTCCTCTTCAGTCACACCTGGGCATGTATCCCATGAAACTCCTTCTGCCAGCTTCGGCATTTCATCCATTTCCCAAAAGTTTCTGTTGAGCCATAAGAATTACTCTCTCACCAATGTCCTCATGTGTTCACTGGCTTCTCCACTTCAGTGGTGAGACGAATGCAGGAAAAAAATAAGTCCAATGTTGTCACTTGCTATGCAGAATATGTAAAATGTCACTATGATAAACATTTAAAAAAGAAGTCAGTGTCTTTGCAAGTTACTAGGAATTTCACCACTGCCTTCAAGTGGCAGAGTTTCACCTCTCCCACTAATTTCTAGTCTCAAGAACTTGTCCCAAAACAACAGTCACAGAATCCCAAAAAGAGAGATGAAGAAAAGTGATATCCCTCAAAAGAAGCAAAACTAGAAGTTACAGTCTGAAGGATTTCTTTAGCTCTGCACAGCATTCTGTCTGAAACAATTCTTTCTCATGCAATAACCTTTGGCCGTGGACCACAGGCAGCAGCTGGATGAGATCGCAGCCTCCAAGAAAAACATGGGTACAGATTAAAATTAATTTTTCCTTTTCAAACCTTATCAATTAAAAAAATGCCAACAGCATTAATCCCAAACTGGATTATTGTAAACCTAACTATTTCAACAAAGTGATAAGAGAATAAACAAAACCCCTTGAGGTCCAGATTGATTCAACTGCTTTGTTTTAACAACACTGTAAAGTTTAAATAAATGTCATTTTGTGTAAGCTGGGTTGTCTGACACTTCACTGGAATTAAGAACCCATCACATAGTTGGGTGCAGGTGAAAAGCAGAAAGCTATCTTGTCTTGATTGCATTAATGACGAAAAATCCTCTCTAGGAAACGGTTTGTGTGCCTCATTCTAGGGAAAGCAAACAAGTTTCATTACTGAACAAACCAGCTCAATAAAATAGTGTTTCTTTAAGTGTGAGGCCAAAAGAATTAGTTACACCTCTGAAAATTTTCCGGCAGGGGCAGTCATTTGGAGTCAGCCATTGAGGTGTCTGACAGATGTCCTTTAAATCACCAGCACTGTTCTGGTTCACGTGCAGATTTCTAACTGCATTTTTTTTGCTGTGAATCAAACCTTTAAAAGTTTTTAAACTGCACTGTTTAAAGCTCACAAGGTCAAAATCTAAAAAGGAAAAGGAAATATTTGCATTGAAGGAAAACTGATATTTGTCTTGATCTGAAATACTTATCAGCTTCAGCAATTTTATTCAAAACTATCTCACCATAAGTGAAGATGAATAACCAGAAGATCAGGAAATGGGAAAAGTGTTAGTTAAAATAGCTTCAAGAGTGTTTCTACAGCATCTATTTGTAAGAGTGTAGGTTTAAAATACACTCTATTATCTTTTTAAATCTTGACAAAGCAGATCTCCATATTCTTGTTAATTTGAATTAGATGGATTGATAAGTAATTCCTTATCTAAAGTACTGGTAGGTAACTGGAAGATACTCCTTTCATTTTGGTTTTTGTAAGATTTTACTTCCTCGGAAGCAAAACATCCCAACTACCTCTACATTTTTTGCTTTCTTACTTCAAATTTTGACAGTCTAGAATTTAGGGCAAATTTTCACAGTCCAATCTTAATATCAAAATAGGATTAAAAGAAAAAGTCTTCTCTCAAGCTGCTGTGCTGCCTTTAGAATCTTCCCTTCAAAATCCCACCTGAGCCTGTGGCAGCGTCTCAAGTAGCACAAGTATAAAATAATCCATCAACACAGGAATATTGGTTTCAGGTTCTGAGAATAAAATTGTTAAATAGACAATTTAAACATTGAAGAGTTAATGAAGAATGCTATTTGTGAGGATCTTTAATAGTGGAAGTTCATGGTGATTTCAAGAGGGCAGTAGTATTTTTAAAGGATCTTGGCATATCGCGCTCAAACCACACCTTTAGCTATGAGCATATATCCTACAATTCATTTTACTGCATTGTGGAGATTACAGCTGATATTAAGCTTTCCCTTATAGCACAGCCAGCATCAGTGATGAGTTTTGAGACTGAGATATAATAATTAGTCTCTAAGAACAGCTTCTTACATCACCAAAGGTACAGGCTATATTATATTGTATTGCCCACCCTGAAATACCAGTCTTGCAGACAAGACAAATGGGCAAAATCACAGTCACTTTCTCCACTCAGAAGAGTATTTTCAACTTCATTAAGTTCATTAAGTTGTGCAGGTCCAGTTCTGCAGGATATGAATCTAACACTCCAAAGCTCTTAATTTCTCTACTTTTTTAAAGGTACTAGGTTATTGTAATCTCAGCAACTGCTTCTTCATGACAAAAAGAAACATGGCATTTCTCTAGGGAAGATTTTCTGGGGTTTTTTTCCTAGTTTGGTTTTCCCAGTTATAAAATCTACACTTTTTGAAAGCTTCATTAGTGCATTTGGTCTATAGTTTCCACCTAAAATCTAGATACAAAGTCCATCAGGTCTAAGTTCAAAATGGAATCACAGTTAGTATGAGCAGGAGGGAAAAAAAGCCCTTGTAACCAAAATTTATACAGAGAAGCAAGGTTTGTGTATCAGAAATGCCAAACAATCACTGCTTGGAATTGGTTCTTTTTCCTAAACAAGCGTGGAGACCACAGTGGAGGAGTAATATCATAGAATCATAGAATCAAAGAATCATTGAATGGCTTGGGTTGGAAAGGACCTTAAGATCATCTAGTTCCACCCTCCCTGCCATGAGCAGGGACACCTTGCACTAAATCATGTCGCCCAAGGCCACTGCCAGGGATGGGGCTTTTACCCTCTGGATGGCATCCCTTCCCTCCAGCGTATCAACCGAGCCACACAGCTTGGTGTCGTCGGCAAACTTGCTGAAGGCGCACTCAATTCCATTGTCTATGTCACCCACAAAGATATTGAACAACACAGGTCCCAACGCCGATCCCTGAGGGACACCACTCGTTACTGGTCTCCACGTGGACATTGAATCGTTGACCACAACTCTTTGTCTGTGGCCATCCAGCCAGTTCTTTATCCACTGAGTGGTCCATCCATCAAATTGTTGTCTCCAATTTAGAGACAAGGATGTTGTGTGGGAAAGTGTCGAACGCTTTGCACAAGTCCAGGTAGATGACGCCAACTGCTCTGCCACTGTCCATCAGTCCTGTAGCCCCATCATAGAAGGCCACCAAATTGGTCAGGCATGATCTGCCCTTAGTGAAACCATGCTGGCTGTCACCAACCACCTCGCTGTTTTTCATGTGCCTCAGCATTCTTTGCAGGAGAATCTGCTCCAAGATTTTGCCGGGCACAGAGGTGAGACTGACTGGTCTGTAGTTCCCCAGGTCTTCCACCATCCCCTTCTTGAAAATGGAGGTTATATTACCTTTGTTATCCTGTTACTTTTATCACCAAGTTATCTTGTTACTCATAGAAGTGTTGTCTCCTCTTCTTTAAGAGGCCGCATGCTTGAATTCCTGCCTTTGAAACATATTTTTTAATTCAGTGACTCATTAGTATGAATGAGGTTGGACAGCAGAATTAAAACCATACTGTTCCTGACAAGCGTTTTCTGCCATCTCAGTTGTGTACACTCACAGTACTTCTCAAACTAGTGCAAGCCAGTGCTCTAGCTTGCACTCAGAGCACTTTGCTGTTCATCTTTTCCTTGCTTTACCTGACTTTTTTTGACAAAGACAAGAACTACCATTAAGTACAGATTAAGTACAGCTAGACCTCCAAATATTGATGCATTGGTGTCATCAGTTGTTTAAATCATTTGGACATCCTGTTGGCTGGAGTACCACCTCCCAAAAGCCCTCAGAGCTTGTTCAGGAAAAGAAGAGGAAGGGGCACCAGGACATCCTGGGGCCTGGTACTGGTGGAGCAGCAGCTCCCTGAACCTGAGCAACAATGAAAGAGGATGAGAAGTCTTCATGCACTGCAGAGTAGAGGGAAAAGGGGAGAATTAAAAGTCTAAGAAGATTAAGGAGTATTTTATGCACTGTGTTTCAGGTGACAGAGATGACTATGACAGTATTAAAAAATTAAAAAAGAAAATATATATAATTTTTAAAAACACATGCTGATATTCCTGCTAGTGTTGCCACCACATTCATGCTAACAAGTCCCATCACCTTTCTGCCTTCTCTCTCTTGCAGGCGGTGAGCTTTTTCCAAACTCCAGGCAAGTTGTTATGGAAACCACCAGCATGGCTGCAGAAACGGGAAGGAATCATAGATTTCATCCACATGTACATAATTTACTTTCACCAAAAAAAAAGCAAAATCACATGAAATGTCAGGCCTTGTTACTGAGATACTTCAGCCCTGAGAAAGGACCCTCTGTAGAAGAGCTCTCAGCTGATCACCAGGCCTTTAAGCCAAAGTCACCCTGAGTAAAAGCACATCAGCAAATTCTGTCCCTCTTCAGCTGAGAATGGTTAATGCATGATGCCCATCAATGACTTTCATTTTTTCCATTTTGTTGACCTCGAGTGATCTGCCAATGAAGAGTCATATTGTTTCTTCACTCTAATTTCACATCTTGTTCTCACACAGTCACACAGCATTTAGGATTCATTCCTGTTTGTAAGCAAAGGTGTTTGGGGAACATTCCAACCCTTGTAGTTCTCTAAGACAACACTGGGCAAAGATGTCTCTGCCTCAAAAGCAATGTATGATATGGACTTTCATATAACAAAGTATGTGGTTAGCTCCAGCCTTTAATTTTCTTCTATCCCTTTGACACATTAAAATATGTATATATTGTTAGGTAAATTTGGAGAAAAAGGGTGAAAATAGCATTGTGTGTATTAAGCAAGCTGTAGGAGAGAAAGAAAGAAAGCTGTAGGAGAGAAAGAGGATGTAGAAGACTCTACTAATTGTTCCTAGGTTTTATTTTACTGGTTTAAAATTAAAATACACTTAATGCACGCTGAGCAACCACTTCTTCAGAAATCTTCTTGCAACTCAATGCTTTCTAAAGGCTACTTATAGAAGGATGGAGTAAACTGGAAGATTCAAACCATGTTACTCTGCAGTTCTTCATGTTACATTAAGTGAGTCCTATATAGGCAAGCTGGGAGAACCTGACCAGAACCTTTGTCTTTTTTTTCTTTTTCTTCCTTTTTTCTTCAAGCTGACAAAAATGTCACCTAACTCGCTGAAGTGTACTGTTCATAAATAATGTAGCATCATCTTAATTCTCTGTACCACCTTGTTCTTTTTACCACTTTCTCTGTCCTACTCCATTGGAAAAAAAAAAGAAAGGAATTACAAGGTAAATTGCATTTCATGACACAACTTTCAGACCTATAAAAGCTAGGCAAGCATTGCAAGTTTAGGACTGGGGAAAGAAAAAACCTTCCCTTTGTAGGCCCCAATCCACTAAACACTTATTCAGTCATAAGCACATGAGTAATTTGAGTGAGCTCTTGGATTCAAGCCAATAGATAAATGTTAAGTATGTGTCTGGCCCAGCCAATGTGCACAATCTGTTGCTAAATGTGACATTTACATATATATATATATCTTTTGCATTTGGGGAGTTTAGAAAAGCTGTTTATAAACCAGAACAGAAGGCTAAAATTGTGATTAAAATTGTCCTGAATGTCTCTTTAGCGATACCATGAAGTATTGTATAATTTTGTTTGCAAAGGAATTGGAAAAAATCAAGATTGATGCAATTTACATTTAGCTCATTTTCAACTAAATATGGCATGTAGACAAGCTATGAAGAGTAAAATAAACAGGTTCTACACACAACTCAAAAGTCAAGACAGATGAAGTCTGTGGAGCATATTACCTACTTCAGTGGAATTGAAAGACGTCTGTGAGTTAAAATTGCAATTTAATTGGCATTAATGCATTTTCCCTAAAATCACAGAAGGAGAACAGTGTCTTGTCTTTTTTTTTTTTTTTAACTAAAAGTCAAGGGTAAAAAAAAAGATGTTTAACTCTCCAAGGAAAATAAGTGTTTCAGTTTGACAGGAAAATTGAACTAACTGCATTGAAGGATGAGTGAGTTTAATGTTTCCAGACTTAAGTTTTTGCAGGCTTAACTGTCAGATAATAAAATAAAGTTCAACTTTTTGAGAACATACTCATATTTTCATAAGTATAGTTTTTGAAAGCCAGGCAAAGCTAGAGATAAATAAACAGAGATGCCTCAACACTACCGCAACATTTAAAGAGAAGGAACCAACCCTCTGTTTTGCTTAATAACCTGATCCTGTGATAAATGTGCCTCAGTGGGACTATTGACTTAACCTACCACACTCTCATGAATACACAGAGGCACCCCTAAAGCTTTTGATCAAATCTTATTGATGTCAGAAATCTTTGCATTGAACTTGAACAGGCCTTAAATTGGGTCTTTATGTTCATTATTGCTACAGTTGGCCTTTACGTATCTCATCCTACAGGAAATCCACGTATGCATTGGAGTTCCCTAGGCATTCACAGTCCCATCATACAGATGGGTGGGAGACACTAGCGCAAGTCTTTGAGGAGAAGGGAATGCTTACTTTGGTCCCGTGGTAGGGGACACATACTTTCCAATTCACAACTTCGTAATGTCTGCTAATCTCCACATAATTAATATTTTTTCAAAATTAACATGGAGCCAGACACCTTCTTCCAAAGAAGGCTGTAGCACACTATCACCCCCAATCCAGCAGCCCAGTGGTAAGAGTTTCCCCCTCATCCCATCAGTAGGAGATGCAGCATCCAATTCCTGCGTTATTTGTAAAGTACCAGAAGTGCCTTTCTTTTTGCCCAATGTTTTTCACTGCTTCTGAACCTGACCATCCTACCTTGTGCCAAAGGGAATAGTCATTGATTTAGGGAAGCTAGTTTTTAGCAGTTCTTCCATACAGAGCTTCATAGCCTTGCACAGCCAGATACTGGAGGCAGAAAGGTCCTAATGGTGTCACTGGAAGAGAGGTGGGGACATCCATTTCCCCTTGTAGATGAAACTTCTGATAACCCACATGTGAAATCAAGTCCTTCCTCTAACTGCACCTTTAAGCATTATCAGAAAACAAGACTACCTCACTGGAGGGACTGACACCAGCCTAATCTCACAGCATGCTGTATAGCCCAAGTAATGTACAGTCCATCGGTTATAGCACTTACCCTGAGGTTGTACATTTGCATCTGCTGAGACAGAGAAGGTCTCAAAACCAGGTCTCTCATATCTTTATGCTGTAATGTAGCACTTTACTAGAGAAGGTAACAATATTGCTTGCTCTTTTAAAATGGGATCATTATATTTTAAAAAAAACAATCTAATTATTTGGACATGCCACTTGGATCAAAATGTTAAGGAAATACATACATTGAAGCAGTTTGTTAGTACACCCCATCATGGGGGGTAAAACAGACACTGAGGAGTTGAACATATAGACCTGGGCCTACACATAAGCTGAAACTGAAATCTGGGAATCCAAAGAACATAAGCGTCTGTGGGAACCTGGAACTCCTGTAATCAAGCAACATCTCAAATTCCTATTGTTTGTTAAATCATGATAGCTTTACACATAGATATGTGAGTGGGAATTAACAGAATGAAATGTTCATTAGTTCAATGAACATTAGTTCAATGAACATTCTCTTCAGTATGTACAAGATCTTAATTTCATAGTTTCATGGCTGCTATATTTCATGATGTTTTGAACAAAGCAACCAACTATTTTAGAAGCTCAGAAAACAGTCCAACTTTCTACACCCCCAGTGTTGCCCTTTACTGTGGTTCCTGATAGTAAAATGTAGAAGATATGAAGTAGAAGAAATGAATCAGCTTAAGCTCTACTCCATATTAAACTAAAATTATTCAGGCTAGTTTCTAAATCAAAACTTATAATTTCATAACACCATCTGAGAGAAAATTTTTGTAATTTTTCTGTTGCAAGATCTACCCAGTACAATTACCATCTAATGGACCAACACCGTAAAGAAGCATGCACAGTGAGCTAAATACTATTAGCATCTGGGAACAGTGGAGATAAGGACATCAGAAATCTTAGGATATATATTATATAGTTAGAGAATGATAATCGTTTGTATCTAGGTTTGTATCCTATAATTTATGGCAATTTCAGCTGGGGATAAAAATAAAAAAATAAAAAAGAAACCAAACTGCTTAGTAGTCTTCTATGGCAAAGAAGAGCATGCACACCTTAAGTGAGGAAAGGCAGGGAAGTTGCACTAATATAATTCCTTCCATGGTCTGTTTACACTCACCTGTTATCCAGAGGCAAACTAGCCTTCCTTGTGAGTTTCATTCATTCATTCATTCAGTCATTCATTCATTCATTCATTCAGTCATTCATTCATTCAGTATAGAGGTTTGTATCTCTTCCTCCATGCTTGATGCTGGTGCTCAGCTTCCTTATTACTAGGAACATCTACTTTTGAGTACTGATATGAAATAAAATCTGCCAAAGGATCAACATCAGAAGACCTGAAGGACAACAGATGAGAGAGACGTAAGTGGACAGGGTCAAAAGGTTAAAATTTTCTTCTCCTGGTCATGCAGCCAGTCGGAAGTTGGCAAATAGGTACTGTGAATTGGTTGTGGCTCAGATGCGGAGGGTATAAATATGAGACAAGGGGGAAAGACCTCAACAAGAGATCTTTAAGGAGGAAGTAGAAGTGCAATCAGGTAAGTCTATTGTTCACATGCTCCTCTCGTTACAGTAAGAATGAGAACCTCATGGAACAATATAAATGCATTCGTTCTCAATGTTCAATGAAGGATTTTCCAGTTTATATCCTCAGCGTACAATGGGATTAGCTAAAGGTATAAGTTGGGCCACCATGTTTCTTCATCCTCCTGTGACATTAAGATATCCTGCCAAGATATTAAAAAAAAAAAAAAGGTAATGGAGCTAGCAGAGCATGAGTATGTGCTGGAGGCACTATTTGACCCTTGACATTGACATTGCTGAAAAGCCAGTAGGTCAATCTCACTGCAGAAAAGGGACAACCTGTTGTCACAGACAGGAGGTTGGAGAATTTTCAACTGATTTTACCTCTCCCCCTAATGAAAGATAGTTTTAGAATTGCCAGATATTGTCAGTGCACCCCCATTGTATGACTTGCAGATACATATAAACTCATGATTATATATGAATATATGCGTCATTCAAAGACCAGATTCTCCTCAAATACCCATTTGCACAACTCTTTCCTAAAGGAACAAGGAAAAGAAACACATACTGTCAAATTGAAATGGCTTATAGCAAGTCCCTACAGTTCTTCACACACTTCCGAAGGCAATAAGCCCTCCAGCCTCTAGGAACACCGCATTTGTTCTCATGTTTCTTCCAGGAACTCCATACACGCAGGTAAAGCACTCCTGTGGAGGTAGATAGCATCACAGTAGCTCCAAAAGCCCTCTAGTGTTTGCTCAGCACAAATTCTGGTTCAGCACAGGCTAAACAGAGGAGTCCTTATGCAACTATTTAGACTACCTGTGGCCTGCACTGAGTTCCCTACTCTCCTGGATATGCTGTGTACAGGTTGTCAAATTTCTTTATACCTCATATAAACTCGAAGTTCTCCAGCAGCGAGAAAAGTGAGCAAAAGAGAGAATGTTCCATGAGGCTCACCTCAGACTCTGCTGTGGCAAGCAGCAAGGTTTTATGTACATGATGAGTAATGCATGTAATATGAACTCATGAAAGAGTGACTAGGAGGTGCTTTTTGCCCTTGCATCAGTCCTGCAGCGAGACGTACCTTCAAGAGTTATCCAGATGAGAGTCTTCCTCACAGATTACAGGTCCAACCAAGCATCCTGATAGGAAGTTTGGAAAGACTGAATGCTTTAAAGCCTCACATTTGAAATTTTTCTCTGCTAGCACTTCGAAGGCAATTTTGCTCTAACCCCAAAGGAAATCTAGTTTACTGTGTTGAAGCCAGTAAATATCATCGCAGAACCAACTTGTCAGAGTTTACAGACAGCTGGCATTTCTACTCACTGATCTTTTTTCAAGTATGATCTACCAATAGACACTGGGGGGGATGGGGACAGGGAGAAAGAAAAAAGAAAAAAACCCAGCAAATATAGCAGGGAAGCCTTCTACATACAGGCCATGTTTGTCAGTAATACAAGACAACAGATGTGGTAGCTTATTATGTGGTGAACTGTTGTATGCATTTGGAAAATCATCCTGACATAAAAAAACCCAATCCTGTATACACTGAAAGTTCAAAATAAATGTACCCAAGTGCTTTCTATGGTTCATCTGTATGGAAAATTCAGAATCAAAAGCTTCACTGATGACTTTACAAGTTTCGCTCAGATAGCCAGCTTTAAATAAACTTTTCCACAGTTTCAGCAGTTTCTGCAAGTTCATGGTAATGAACAATAGATTTTCTGTGACTAAAATAGCAAAGTTATCCATTACTGTGTTCATGGCATATCATAAAAACTTTACAGGTTTCAACAAAGCCCACAGTATTCAAGATATCAGTCTTTTGCCTGCAAAGTCTGAGCAAACCCTGCGTCCTTCCATGAGATTTCCCACTTCAGCAGGGGCTTGCCCAAAGAACTGCAGAATGTAGCCTATGAAGGGTTTTGTCTCTGCTCACAGGTTTAATTAATCATTGATTAATAATTTTGCTTTTTTCTCTTATTTTTGTTCCAAAAACATGTATTTCTAACTTCTTAAAGAGAAGAACAGCAAGCTGAGTCCCCGAAATTTAATTTTCCCTCCGTATATTTAAAATACTGTAGATCTATGTGTTTATAGTGATTAAGGACAAGCATTCCTCCCCCTTAAAAAGATCTTTTCTCTGCACACTTAGTGGTCAGACACATCAAAATCCCAGTCCCTTTGAGATATTTACTCATGTCGTAAAATAATGCTCAGTGCCTACAATTAAAGACCTGCATTCATGAAGGTTACATAAGAACTTTGCACCTGAAACAGTGACTTGTCTCCAATCTGGGGATCAAAAGTTGCTCCTGAAAGAGTTTTTTGCATTTCTTTTGATTGAAAGCATTGGAACTTGCCCATACAGTTCAGAAATGCTTCAAAATACGTTAAATTTTTAGCCAAATTACTTCAAGTGGTTTGTCAACCAGGACAACATTTGTCTGCCAACTCTTTGCAGGAGAAAGAATTGCTCCTTTTTCACAAAATATAGACAAGTTATTTTTATTTTCATGTTTCTGCTTTGTATGGTAGTAATGGGAGCCCTGAACACACAGTATTTAGTCATTCAATGTTGACAGATTGATGGATTCCCATCTATATTTGGCGCAGGGATGGAACTAGATGATCCTAATGTCCTTTCCAACCGTAACCATTTATGATTCTATGAATCTATGTAACAGCCCAACAGTGCTTGACTAGTTTTATTTATTTTCTCACTTAACTTTTTGAATCCTACTTCAGTGCAAAAATGTCTCAGCAACTCATATTTCTGTATAATCTTTCACATATTCTGTCCTGTTGCTAAAGCATCTGTTGAAAGTGTTGGCCAATGGTAAGACATGCTTGTTTTCCTTTCGTATCTGCCATAGCTTTATTCCAGCATTCTTTGTATTTTGGCAGAAAAGACACGATTCCAATTTCTGGGCAAGAACGTCTCTTTCCATGCCTAGAAACACCCGCTACCTGTGAAATCACTGCTTTGAAGCAATAGTTGGCTATGTCATGCGACAGCAGGGAACTCAGGGAAGCAGCACACAGACTGAAAGAAGGTGTAATGACAATTTTATCTTTCTGTGCTCTCTTCCTCTGCTGCATGCTGTTTCCTTCAAACTTTCTTGGTACA
>NW_009921485.1:3023-7080 GCF_000696875.1 Nestor notabilis | reverse complement strand
TGAGCTTTTCAAGGTGCTCCTCATCTTTTCCATGCTATGGGGGCCCAGCTTGCAGTTTTAGGCCATACACTCCACTGTATTTACCTTGAGAATCTGGAATGCCCTGAGCTAAATTCACATCACTGTTAAATCCATTGATTTCTCTGTTCGTCTCAATCTATCAAGCACACACACACAAAGACCTGTATTTAGAACTTTCCATCCTCATTCCCCAGCTGAAAGGATCTCTTTCAACTAGCTTTGCAGTGTTACTGAGGATATTCAACCCCAACAGAGAGATTAAATTTTCTGTTAACATTCAATATAATGGGCCTTTAATTGATATAAAAATATAGCTGGGAAAAAATTAATTCACCTGTAATGTATATTCATAATGACTAGAAATTATAGCTAATTCATACTACCTTAATTAAAACATTTCAGTTGATAATAAAAAAGAAGAAAAAATATCTTAAATGCAAATAGTATCAACATTATGAAGAGTTTGCTTTTTTCCTTTAAGATAACCTAAATATTTCTACATCTTAAAAAAAAATTTAAAAGAACCCAGCAGCATCTACCAAACCAGAAAATTTATCAGAGTTAGGTTCAGTGAGAACAATACATTCAACCCACATATTTTTCTCCTCTTCAGCACTGAAATGCCTCAGAACTTAGTTTGTTTTATTTTTTTTTTTATAGTTCCAATTAGAAAATACTTGACGCAGGAAATAAAAAAGTAAAAATCACTGGGATACTGGGCTGCATCAAAAAGAGTGTGACCAGCAGGTCGAAGGAGGTGATCCTGCCCCTCTACTCTCCTGTCATGAGACCTCACTTGAAGTACTGTGTCCAGTTCTGGTGTCCTCAACATCAAAAGGACATGGAGCTGTTGGAGCAAGTCCAGAGGAGGGCCACGAGGATGATAAGGGGGCTGGAGCACCTCCTGTATGAAGACAGGGTGAGAAAGTTGGGTCTGTTCAGCCTGGAGAAGAGAAGCTGCATGGAGACCTCATAGCAGCCTTCCAGTATCTGAAGGGGGCCTACAAGGATGCTGGGGAGGCACTCTTTGTTAGGCACTGTAGTGGTAGGACAAGGGGTAATATACATAAGGAAGGTATGAGATATAACCCTCAGGTTAGATATGAGAGCGGTGAGGCACTGAAATAGGTTGCCCAAAGAAGTGGTAAAAGCCCCATCCCTGGCAGTGTTCAAGACCAGGTTGGACAGAGCCTTGGGCAACATGGTTTAGTGCAAGGTGTCCCTGCTCATGGCAGGGGGGTTGGAACCAGATGGTCTTAAGGTCCTTTCCAACCTAAAGGATTCTATGAATGGGGTCTTTTGTTCATGATGGTGTTATACCATGAAGCAGATAAAAATAAAAATATGGCCATAAAGCAAGTTTTTGCTTTAAGTTCAGGTTACATATAAGGAAGAAGTTCTTTACAGTGAAGGTGGTGAGGCACTGGAATGAGTTGCCCAAAGAAGTAGTAAGTGTTCCAGCCCTGGTGGTGTTCAAGGCCAGGTTGGACGGGGCCTTGGGATGACATGGTCTAGTGGGAGGAGTCCCTGCCCATGGCAGGTGGGTGGAACTAGATGACCTAACTTTGCAACCCCAACTATTCTATGATTCTGTGTTCATCAGATAAATCATTTTTTTCAACAATTAAAATACAGTCCTTTGTCCATTTTCTAAATAAAGTCATTATTAAGGTTGATTAGAAACTATAACTCAACTGAAAATATTACAGTTAGAATTCACAATTCATTGCAGTCCGAATTCAGTTTTGACAAGTAACGCTGCTGGTTTTTCTCTGATTTAATGAAATCATCTTTTCTGATGTTGCCTTTCCCATCTCATTTCTAGTTTGTAGGTGATTCATTTTCCCAAACCGATGGGTTTAGAAGGCAAAAGCTTAATGAATATTTTAACCTATTAAGCTGAGAGTAGCTCTCTCTTTTAACAAAACCCCATCTCCCTTCTCAGAGAAAGATGCTGCTTTTACCTCACTGCAAGTGAAAGGGCTCCTGAGGCAAGCAGCCTCAGGAAGGCAAGGAAGAAGGCTGCCTGCTAACTGGCATAGGAGGCTAATGGCCCTAAGCTTAGCTGTCCCCTTCTCCCCAGGTAAATCTATCCTTGCCTTCTATTTGTCTTTTGAGACTGGAAACTGCTGGAGTCTATTAGTAAATTTCCAGGACTCATCTCTTGTTATTATTGAATAAGGCACTTCTGCAAAACTGAGCCCTGGGGTCATTTTCCTCTTTTAAACTGCACAACAGAGCCAGGCAGCCCTGTTCTCAGGTGGAGCTTTCTGTTCTCTGACTTCTGTTGTTGTTATTATTCCTCTGTATTAATACAGCCCCAATGTGTTACTGCCCTGTCTTCTCACTATCACAGACAGAGTAAGGGAAAAATAAGGGAAAGGGTCAGGTCTTTTGGAAAGGTTTATTCATTCAATAAATAGAGTTTCTAATTGGAAGCCATCCCTGATGTTGTTGCTGTTTCAAAGACTATCATTGTAAATAGGTGCACATAACAGAAGTACAAAGCATATTAAAATTCCTTACTCCTTCCACCTTGGCAGCACAAGCTCAGTTGCTGCATTAGTTAGGTGTGTTGGTTCCAGTAATACAGACTGTGTGTATCCTTACGTTAGCTATTTATTCTGGGGTACTAGATTGAGATCAGCTTAACAGATATGTTTGTAAAGCCTAGAGAGTGGACATTTCCTTGTGTCAGTATTCCTTTTTTGCTCTCAGAAAAGACTACTTCACATAAATTGTGGAAGTTGCTTATCTTGATTTTAATCATAACAAAGCATCTCATTCTAGCTTAGACAATAGTGTTTCTCTTAACACCTGACATGATTCAGTTTCATGTCCTGTCCTTCCTATAAGCCCTATTTCTCCCCAGTTTTAAAACTTCTCTTCAACAGAATTTACAAAAGAAAGGAGCAGAACCTTTAGAAAACCCTGTCATTTAGGATAGCTGGTTTTGCACAGTGATAGTAATCACTTGAAATTAATAGAAGCAGTATTCCCACAACTGGGATAACTTACCATAGCCCCTAGAAGTCCCTAATCTCATTCTGAGTGCTTATTATTGTAATAATTGCTGGTTATTTTCTTGAGCACCAGGTTGTTTTCATACACTTAAAAAAAAACCCAAAAAAACAAAAAAACAAAAACAATTACAAAAATCCAGCGTTTTGTTACCAAGACTGTAAAAACACACCCATCTCCAATGGAATTTCAGTAAGAATTAGGTACATAATACATCTCATAGGTCCAGGCTTAAACTGCTATAATTCTGTATTACCGATCCTAACCAATACCACCTCTACAAACTTCCAACAAAATGCAGCTGCTCTTCTATGATACTTTTAATCTTGACTATTCATTGCCACCTTCTGTTCACTGAATTTTTTATTTTCCCTTCATCTTCTGACTAAAAAAATGCCATAATGTTTTTGCATTTGCTACTTATGTCTTTTTTTATGTTTGTTTTGGTTTGATTTGGTTTGGCTTGGTTTGGTTTGGTTTGGTTTGTTTTTTTTCAACAGTGTGTCTTTTTTACACAAACAGGACAGACTAAGCTTATTTTTGCACTATCATGTCCTGGTCATTCTTTTGTTTTAAAATAAATATCCTGAGCAGAAAAGCTTATTTGTTTCCTCTGTTATTAGCTTAGGAGGAGGATTTTTTTGTTTCAGACAGGCTGAAATTTGGGTAAGTATCAACACTCCCAGCAGACATTAATGCATATTTCCTCAAATAGTCACCACCTTGTCTGAAAACAACTACTACCTCCAAAGGTGTTAAAAAGGGAAGCTGTTTGATAGATTCTGATAAAATTTGTGGTTTACTAATTGGTTTTAAACATTGCATTCTTTTCTTCTTCTTCCTGCCCACAAGGTATTTCTGCAGTATTAACACAAGGGGCCAGGACAGTTTGCTCTTCAGTGAATATTGAAGATGTGCATTAAAAATATTTCAGCTCCATAGTCTTTATCTGCTTTTATTTAAAAAAGGCATAAAGAAAGAAGCTTTGGTAAAATACATGAGTTATACTAAGAGC
>NW_009921485.1:0-3013 GCF_000696875.1 Nestor notabilis | reverse complement strand
TGGTAGTCAGTAAACAAAGTTGTTTCAGAGTATCTCAAATCTACCTCTTCATTATAAACAATCTAGACTCCTAACTTAAGTGTCTAATTTAGAAGAATACATGGAAACTAAGCAAAATATTTCTTTAAAACTATTTATTTTTATTTATTTTATTTTAAAACTGTGTACAGTATTTTATTTTATTTTTAAAGCTGTGTACAACTAACCTTTTTCTGCAGTTATACTGAAATACTGAACCTTATAGCCAAGTATGTTTCAGGTATACTTCTACTGGTATAGCAAAATTACACTAAAAATGTATGTGGTCTAGTAACATAGTTTTAAATAATTTTTTATTAACTCCTGGTAAGTTATATAATCATAAAAAATTCCTCACCAAAACTCACCTTCTCTCTGATAAGCAATGGCTTTCCAGACTTCAACAAATTATGGATTCAGCTCGCTTCATTTGAAATGAACAACATGATGCACTGTGCCAGCTCAGCATGCCGAAACCAGGGTTAATAAACTGTGATCCTGAAATTGCTGAATGGGTTTTTATACCAGCAATATTAAGTAAATCTGTCACCTATATCATCTGTATTAGCCTCAGGCTATCTTAGCTGCGCTTGCATTAAAAATGTAGTGAAGAACATCTCGAGCTTTTAAAAAATTGAAGTACTATTCTAAATCAGAAGAATACACACTTGAAAATTACTGTCCGTTACAAATGGGCATGAAGGTTCTCCCTGCACTTGAAGAAAATGTAAAAGGATTTGCTTGTGCAACATATTTGCAATATGCTTGTATTCCTTCCAGCAGTATTCATACACTTACGGGAAATTTTCATTGCAGTAAATGTCTTTCTGGGCTAAGGATTTGGGATTACAAGGTGGAAGGGGATTAGATAATGGTAATCTTTATTTACCCATTCCAGTAGCAACTCCTCTTCTTTTCCTGAAACATGGAGAGCAGCAATTAGAAGAGAAAGAATGCCCAAACACCCACAGGACATGGAGGTCCTGAAGGAAAGATAGAAAGAGTATGTTACAGAGGAGATGTTCCTTTTGAAAGAGTAGAATTTGCTATCAATGTCAGGCAAACCATTCACCTGGTATGAGATAAACCAGTGGAAGTAAAAAAGGCTGGACAAAAAGATAGGAAAAGGAGAGCAAGGAACATGAACTCCTGAATGGGAAATAAATTAGCCAGGTTTAAAAAAAAATAGGAGTTGAAGTTCTTCTAAAATAAGTGAGTGGAACAGAGTGAGAATTAGTAGAAGTGGATCTAAAGCATATGGTTCTTCTGCTTCTAGCAGTAATGTCAGATAAGATGTTCAATTCACAGAAGAACTGTTCT
Source organism: Nestor notabilis (assembly GCF_000696875.1). Lineage (NCBI taxonomy): Eukaryota > Metazoa > Chordata > Aves > Psittaciformes > Psittacidae > Nestor > Nestor notabilis. The sequence goes on along the minus strand of NW_009921485.1, from coordinate 1,675 downwards.
TAAACAACTAGATATTAAGAACAATTCTACAGATAAGGGTTTTTTCATTCAAAGTTAATTAGCTGTGTACAACACTTTTTACACTGAAATGAAAAACAATAAGAATTTCTACTTAATAACAGACTACAAAAGAGGAAGAAACATGAAAGATTTTCAACTGATACAAAACATAAACTGTTATTGGTTTTAGTAATTTTCCACCAACAATTTTGTGACCCATTGAGCAGCCTCTTCATTATCAGTAGAATTCCTTTAATCATTTCCCATGCAGAGAATTAAGAATTCTCTTAAAAGTCTTTTCCTTCATGATTCACATTGAAATATGTTTTCATATTTCAATAAAAAGGTGTCTCAACATCATGTTATGCTCTCACAGTTGTTTTGTTTTTTTTAATTTTGGCAGCATTTAATTCTATATTTGTACAACATACGAAGACATTCCTCTTCTGCTCATTGAAATGACATTTTTCCCTGACAATGCAACTGAAGAGCCTTAGTTTTGGCTTATTGGTTGTTTTTTTTTTTTTTTGCACAGCTTTTAGGACAAGAGTTTCGTCTCTTTGTGCTTCTGGTTTGTTCCTCTTTCCTTCTCTGCCATGTCTCCTCACCTTATAAGTACTTCTTAGAAAAGTAGAGTTTCAAATTCACACAATTCTTTTGTCCTCCTGGTATATTCAGAAACCTCTTTTGAAAAACACATAAATTATAAGGGAAAAATAAAATATGTCACTTTTCTGAAGGCCAGGACAGGTTTACCTTTTTGATGTCAGTACCTTTTTGATACCTCAGATTCTAAAAACATCGGGTGCTTCCTATTTTGTGGAGGAGATGAGCTCGTGAATGGATAAATACAGAAAATAAAATCATGTTACCAGTATAGAAAACAATAACAGGCCCTTCCCACTTTACTAATATTACCAACTTTAAGGATAGCAAGAAACATGAGAACATAGGCCATACCAATAGGTATAATTTTCTCCATTACACACCTAAGAAATTTGTTTCCATCCAGGTCTACTCAGAGTGACTTTTTTGTTTTAGTCATCTTTCAATCAGATTGCAACAGCTTATTCTGTGATGTATGATCATCACAGAAAACTTAAAACTGACACAGTGTTTGTCCTCAAAGAGAATAAAAACTTTTATGGGTACATCACACCTGGCTTTCTCAAGTTTGTCCTATTTCTGTGTTCTTACTCTGCATCACCGTAGCTTTAACTTTGAAATGGGCTTTAATCTGCGAATTGAGGTCTGTTACATCTTGGATTGCATAAATTTCAGGGCAATTATTATCCACAGGAAAAAAAGATCTTTTGAAAGAGCCTCTTTAAATCACTGGAAACAGAAGCTATGCAATGTTAAGATTTCTCATTGCAGAATTTCCTTGCCAGAAGAAAAACATAGAACATCTGTGGTAAAGATTTTCTCTTTTTTTCCCCTCGCATTTAAAGTATTTGGTAGAATGCCAGATCAACTACATCTCTTCGATTTGTTAGGACAACTTGCTATGCAAACTTTGTCTTTCCAAGTGAATGCTGTATAGCTTGTCATTGCAGAAATTGATGATACACTACCATTTTTACTTAATGTAATTTCTAAAATTCACTCAGTTAATTTCTAACTCTGGATGTTTTCAAGATTTTTAAATTATTTTATTATTTTTATTCTTTTATTA
>NW_009921484.1:0-299 GCF_000696875.1 Nestor notabilis | reverse complement strand
CCCATATCCCACACCCCATTCCCCATATCCCATACCCCACATCCCATATCCATATCCCATACCGTATATCCCACATCCCATATATCCCATATCCAATATCCCACATCCTATTCCCTATATCCCCTATATCCCATACCCCATGCCCCATATCCCACATCCCATATCCCATATCCATATCCCATACCCTATATCCCCCATCCCATATGTCCCATATCCCATACCCCATATATCCCATATCCCATATCCCATTCCCCATATCCCACATCCCATATCCCCCCATACCTGTGTGCTCCCCGTGC
>NW_009921483.1:7210-7433 GCF_000696875.1 Nestor notabilis | reverse complement strand
GTGCACTGCTCCCCAGTCATGGTGCCAGCCCTGACCCTGGGGGCAGATACAGCAAGCGGGGACCCCATGGTGGGGGGCAGCAGCACCCCAGCACAGCCTGGGCTTGTCTCTGGGTTTCCTCACCCGTCTGTCTCGGGGCCATGCTGGCAGCAGCTGTGGAGCCACCCAAATCCATCCCACCCTTGCCTGGGGAGAACAGGCCCCCTTTGTCTGGGGGGGGGGG
>NW_009921483.1:1513-6818 GCF_000696875.1 Nestor notabilis | reverse complement strand
GGTGGCAGATTGCCCAGTGGGACATCTGCTGGGGGCCACCATGGTCACTGGGAGGATGAGGCTGGGTGCTGTGTGCTCAGGCGCCTTCCCTGCTGCTGAGGCCCTTTGGGATGATTAACCCCGAAGAACGGGATGCTTCACCCCGAACGGGATGCTCCTGCCTGCTGCAGAGGGAGCTGGGAAGTTCCCTGGGTTTCTCCTCCACTGGAAGCTGTGCTCTCCAGCCTGGGTCACCCGCGCCTGGCCCGGTGCCTGGCTTCTTCCTTGGGCTGAAGCCCGAGGAGCTGTGTTTGGATGAATGGGGAGACACAGGGTCACAGAGTTGAAAGATGCTGAAGCCGGCGGCACGTGTCCGGAGCCGCGGCCACCGCTGTGCGCAGCTGCTGGGCTGGGGGCCAGGGCTGCAAGTGCCGGGGCTGTGGTAGGAGCAACCTGCTGAGGAAGTGGGACTCGGGCCCATCATCTTCTCAATGGCTGTTCCCTTCCTTCCCCTGCAGAGCTCCCGGAGGATTGTCACCAGCTTTTCCTGGCTGGGCAGCAGAGCAGCGGCGTTTTCCAAGTGCAGCCTGCAGGGTCCCAGCCCTTCAAGGTCTACTGTGACATGACTGCAGGTAAAGCAGTGGACACGTCCCACAGCCCTTTGTGTGGTGGCCTTGTAAAGGATAACCCCAAATGACTGTGTTTTCCCTGCTGCAGAAGGTGGCTGGACAGTGATCCAGAGGCGCACAGATGGCTCTGTGGACTTTGACCAGCTTTGGGATGCCTACAAGAATGGCTTTGGAGATCTCCGTGGTAGGTGGATGGTGGTGTCTATCTTACTGTGGGATAAGTGATTTCTTGGGCCTAAATTATTCCCTGGTGGTGGCCCCTGAAGATCTCTATGTGCCACAACACAATGCCGGGCTAAGAAGGGGGGACACTGCTTGCAGGCCAAGAGTCCTTGGTCTTCCTGACTTGTCCTGCAGGGGCCAGACAGTGATTCAAATGCTGCAGTGTCCTGGATTGTCCCTCTTTGTCTCTGGAGCCTGTTCACGTGTGTGCATGGCACGTTTGTGTCCCCATACCCACTGCAATGTGTCTCGTTTTAGGCGACTTCTGGTTGGGCCTGGAGAAGATACATCGCCTCGTCCAAGAGGGAAGATACAATCTCCTGATTGAGCTGGAAGACTGGGAGGGCAATTCCCAGGTGGTTCAGTTTGTGTTCAGCCTCGGTGGTGAGAGCACAGCCTACATGCTCAACCTGCTGGGGCCTCTGTCTGGAGAGCTGGAAAACGCCATCGGGGACTTCAGGCAGCTGCCGTTCTCCACTCGGGATCGGGACCACGACCTCAAAGCTGACACAAACTGCGCCAAACACCTCTCAGGTCAGTGCGAGCTCTTCCTCCCGTGGTGGGCACATTCCTTTCAGCCTTCCACTGTCTGCTGCTGGCCGTGAGAGGGACAGTGACCCTGTAGGTCCAGACCCCTGTGAGCCCTCAGGACCAGACCCCTTTGGTGTTGACCCTGGCTTGTCCCTGGGAAAGCTGCATCCTTGGGAGGGCTGTGCAGGGAACCGGGAGGGAAGCTGAAGCCGGGAGAGGTTCATGATTCAGTTCCCAGCCCAGATGCCTGTCTCTGTAAGAGTTTTCCTGGTTGCCACCTTGCTTGGAAACCTTTTGAAACAAAGAGCAGGCCAGTCCCCAGGCCTGAGATAGGGCTGCTGAAGGCTTTGAGGGGGTTCTGCATGCAGGAAAGAGCTGCAGGGATTTCCAGACACATCCTGAAGTCCTATAGGATCTGTGCAAAGGCTTCCCAACGCATGGGACTCCTCTTGTGAGGTCCCAAAGACCTGTCAAAAGTACCTGTCAAAAGTACCTGTAAGGTCCCAAAGACCTGTGGAAAACAGGGGCAGCAGCTGCCTTGAGCCTGGGTTTGTTCCTGCCTGGAAGTGCTGTGGGTTAAACCTGCCTCTGCATTGCCTTGGTAGGGGGCTGGTGGTTCAGCACATGTGGCCATGCCAACCTCAACGGGAAGTATTTCCGCTCCATCCCGCGCCAGAGGCATGAGCGTAAGCAGGGAATCTTCTGGAAGACATGGAAGGGCAGGGACTACCCGCTGAAGTCAACCACCATGAAAATCCAACCTGCAGCGCTGGAAGCAGAGCCCTAAAGCTGCCACTTGAGACTTTTGACCTTCTCTGCAGAGCAGACTTGAGCTCCATCACTTGGTGTTTACAACAAACAAACCCGTCCTCCCCAGGCAAGTCCCCTGAGGAGTGTTTCTCTTGGTTAACAGCCCTTCAGTGGCACAACACAGCTCCTGGCTAGAAGTAAAACAGCTCCATGTTGCTGAAACCCCTGGATGGGAGCTCCCAAACCAGAAGGGGAGCCACCAGCAGGGAGATCCACCTCCAGAGCATGCACAAGGGTCTTCCAACCTGCTGTGGCAATCTGTCTGGTGCTTTCTGCCCTGTCTGAACACTTCTGTGCTGGTTTTGATGGGCTGGGGGGGAAGGGGAGTGCCTGAAGTGTTTTACTACCCTGGACCCAAGCATTGGGCATGGGGCCTTGCTGAGTCTTAAGCTCTGCCTGGAGCCTACCTTATTGCTGGAGGGGATTAGGACAGCACAGGTACGAAGCAGTGATGGTCCCTGGGCAGAACCAGCCTTGCTGTGGGCTGTAAACCCCTTGAAGCTTGGGGAGCTGCCTTCTCACAACAGACTCCCCATACTTCGCAGAGTGAGTAGCACCATCCCATATGTATGTCCCAAAACTTGCTCTAACAGGCCAGAGGACAACAGGGTTTCTCTGCAAGAGCTGCACCAACCTTGGGTACATACCCTGATGTCACCTCTGCCTTTGGGGTGGGTGTCTGGGGAGAGGTGGGCAACAAGATGCTGTCTTGGGGCTTCCCAAGCATCCCACCCTATTGAAGTCATATTGACTATGATGCTAGAGCTCCTAGCTGCTAAATATTGTAAATAGGCATTTGTAGGATGTTGTATCTTGTCAATGGATTTCCTGTTCTCTAATTTGTTTCCATATTTAAATGCAGTGTTAATAACAACGTGGTGTAATTTATAAGTGTTCATGTTGGAACAACCCAACCAAGTAGTTTGTGTATTTTAAACTTGTTTTTTTGTACTAAAATATCTTTTCTGAAGATGTCTTTTAATAAAAACAAGCCTGTACCTGTTCTGCCTGTGGTAGCTCTTCCCTGGGAGGGTGCTGAGGCGCTGGCACAGGGTGCCCAGAGAAGCTGTGGCTGCCCCATCCCTGGCAGTGTTCAAGGCCAGGTTGGACACAGGGGCTTGGAGCAACCTGCTCTAGTGGAAGGGGTCCCTGCTTGTGGCAGGAAGTTGGAGCTGGAGGAGCTTTAAGGTCCTTTCAACCCAAACCCTTCTATTATTCTATTCTATGATCTGCCACTAGCAGATGGATGGGAGGTATGTGAGGAAACTTGATTTGCTGGGGGTTCAACCTGAGCTGTGCTTCCTCCTGGCCTCAAGCCTCAACTTCCAACTGTTGCCTTATGGAGCTCTCTCAAGATAAGTCCCTGCTGTAGCCCCCAGCAGCAGTTCTTATTCTGTTACAAGTGTATGGACTTCCCGAGGGAAAATAAGTTTGGAAAGCAGGCCCTGGGGCAGCAAGTTCACAGTGTCAATGAGCTGCTCTCCCTGAGGGCAGACCTTTGCACCAGGGCCATTCTTCTTGTAGCTGGCTGGAAAACTCTTTGTGAACTCCTTGAACAAGAGCAGAAGCTGCTGTTTCAAGTCAGAGCTGATCAGGACAAGCCCCAAAAAGTAATAGTCATTTACCTGCTCGTACACATACATAGTCAGCTCCAAAAGCACTTGCTGCAACTTCTGGAGGATGGTTACATACACAGGAATGAAATGAGCTGGGGAGGGAGTAATCCTTGAAGATGGTGGTGGAGGTAAGTTCCAGCTGTGCTCATGGTCCCAGACATGATGCTGGAGCTGAAGAAAAGAGCAAGCTGACCAAGGAAGTGGGACAAAAATTGCTTACTGTAGAAAGAAGAGACAAGAGGCTGCTCTAGACCCCTACAGCAGCTGTATAAATACCTAAACGTGGCCTCAGCTCCTGTGTCTCCTCCTCCCCTGGGAACAAACCTGGGGTTAATGATAGCCCCAAGCACAATCGCACAAACAGCCCATTATACCCAGCTCTGCACTATCTGTGTGCTTACTCTTGGATTCAGGAATACATTTTTAATGTTCCATTTGCTTAATTCAAAGCTTGTTTGGTCCCTGGGTGCAGGAGCAGATACGGGAGTTCTGTGGTTTAGTCTTAATGCTGAAGCGATGAGACTAACGTGGGGTTTGTGCATCAGATGGAAACCGGGGAGGGAGCTGTGCCATGTTTATTCATGGCCAGAGGTTTATGTTGCTCCCCAGTTTTTGGGGAAGAGAAGGTTCGGGAGGGGATCTTACTACTTTATACAACTACCTGAAAGGAGGATGGAGCCAGGAGGGGGCTGGTCTCTGCTCCCAAGGACAAGAGGAAACCTTAAAGCTCCTCCAGCTCCAGCCCCCTGCTATAGGCAGGGACACCTTTCACTAGAGCAGGTTGCTCCAAGCCCCTGTGTCCAACGTGGCCTTGAAGAAGCCAGTTCTGAGTCTCTGTTTTCATCTGAAATCCTCCTGAACTCCTCCAGCTCCTTCTTTAACAACGACTTCAGCTACAGCTCGTAACATCTGGGAGTCCCATAAAGGATGTGGCAGCTCCCTCCAGTGACAGCGAGAGAAACGGCACCGAGCGCTGCCCAAGGCATTCCCACCCTTCCCTGGGTTACCGAGGGCTGGTGCTCCCCAAACCAGGCTGCGCCAACCCGCGGCCCCACAGCAGCTCCGGCCACCACGGTCCGCGCAGGGACCGAGCCCTCCCTCCTAAACCTCTCCTCAGCGGCTGCTCATTCCGCACGCTCCCGGGGCTCTGTCGGTGCCAGCTGAGGTCTCTGGGGTCTGGCCGTGCTGGGACAGGGCTTTGTGGGACCAGAAGTGCTGCGGGACAGCCTGGGGCTGTGGTCTGATGGGGTGAGACAGGGCTGGTGTGTGTGGAGCTCAGACTCATCAGTAGGAGATTGAGCTGCAGGTGATTCGGATCTGGGGTTCTCTCTGAGCATCATTAAATCAAGATCAAGGTCATTGAATCAACGTCTCAGCTCCCAAGGAACAAGGGATGGGACAAGAGGAAACAGCCTCAAGCTGCCCCAGGGCAGGTTTAGGTGGAGCTGAGGAACAATTCCTTGCCCAGAGGGTGCTCAGGCATTGGAACAGGCTGCCCAGGGCAGGGCTGGAGTCACC
>NW_009921483.1:0-1180 GCF_000696875.1 Nestor notabilis | reverse complement strand
TCTTGATTCCATGAGTCAAAGAGGGTGCTGCACATCAGGAACCGGTGTCCAGACCCAGCTGTGTTTTGAGGCCCAGCAAAGCCAGGAGAGCCCTGACCTGCTGCCCAGAGCCCCCTCCAAATCCATCCTGCATCCAAATGGCAGAAACAAGAGCCGGGAGATCCATCAGCGGCGCCTCCAGCCCTTTCTTCTACAGGAGCAGAACCCAACCCCCCTCTGGAGTCTGAAACGTGATGCAAAGCCAAGAAACAGCAAATTAATAACACAAGACAAGTTCTCCACCCACCAACACTCCCTAGGCCGTGACACCCCCTCCCAGTAACTTCAGCTCTTCTGCTGGGGCTCAGCAGCATGAAGCACAAATCGACTGCACCCGGGACAAGAGGCAGCATCTTGGGTGAGCATTTTGAGCAAGTTTTTATCATGTCAAAGAAGCAGCACAGGCCTGTCTGCTTTTAAGGAGGTGTAATATTGAGGGTTTGTAGGACCACTCTTGCTTGAGGCTTGATGGCTTGCAACCGATTTGAGGACACAGAAAGGGTCTGCAAACACATTGCCCCATTGGCAAGAGGTGACACATAGCTGGTTTTGGTGACACGACACTGATTTTGCACAACATGAGCCTGGGAGATGCATCACCCTAACACTGAGTCATCCCCTTCACTCCCTGTAGCCTGTGTTAAAACTCTTGACAGGTGGAGAGAGCTGGGAGAGACTTTGTTCAGCCTGGAGAAGAGAAGGCTCCTGAAGGGGACACCTTAGAGCAGCTCCAGGGCCTAAAGGGGCTCCAGGAAACCTGGAGAGGGGCTTTGGACAAGGGATGGAGGGACAGGACAAGGGGAATGGCTTTAACCTGCCAGAGGGGAGACTGAGATGATCTCTTGGTTAGAAGTTCTTCCCTGTGAGGGTGCTGAGGTGCTGGCACAGGGTGCCCAGAGAAGCTGTGGCTGCCCCATCCCTGGCAGTGTTCAAGGCCAGGTTGGACACAGGGGCTTGGAGCAACCTGCTCTAGTGGAAGGTGTCCCTGCCCAGGGCAGGGGTTGGAGCTGGAGGAGCTTTAAGGTCCCTTCCAACCCAATGATAATTCTATGATACCTTTCCTTGCACATCAGAGCAATAATAACTGCAGGAGCTGCTTTTGCAGGAGGGAGCTGTCGTCTTCCCTGCGAGCATTTGTTGC
>NW_009921482.1:0-2031 GCF_000696875.1 Nestor notabilis | reverse complement strand
GCCCCGTTCGGCGCCTCGGCCCCCTCGGTGCTGGTGAGCGGCCAAGGGCAGCCGGTGACGGTGACGGTGACAACCACGAGCACCACGGCCACCGCAGGTGGGTGGAGGGGGGACACATGGGAGGGGGCACGAGCAGCGTGTGCACCGTGATACTCACGTGCCGAGTGTCCTGCGCCACGAGGATCCTGGTGCACGAGCATCCCAGTGCACAAGCATCCTGGTGCACGAGTGTCCTGGACCACGAGCATCCTGGTGCACGAGTATCCTGGTGCACAAGTATCATGGTGCACGAGCATCCTAGTGCACGAGTATCATGGTGCACAAGTATCATGGTGCATGAGCATCCTGATGCATGAGTATCCTGGTGCACAAGAGTCCTGGACCACAAGCACCCTGGTGCACAAGTATCATGGTGCACAAGTGTCCTGGACCACGAGCATCCTGGTGCACAAGTGTCCTGGTGCATGAGCATCCTGGTGCACAAGCATCCTGATGCACGAGTATCACGGTGCACAAGTATCATGGTGGACAAGTGTCCTGGACCACGAGCGTCCTGGTGCACAAGTATCCTGGTGCACAAGTGTCCTGGACCATGAGAATCCTGATGCACAAGTATCACGGTGCACAAGTATCCTGGTGCACAAGTGTCCTGGACCACGAGCATCCCTGTGCACGAGCATCCTGCCCCACGAGCATCACATCCCCCTTGTTCTGGGGATTGCAAGCACCAGGAGCCGTGCCGGATCCATCGGGATGGATCCATTAGGACGGGACGTGCTGGGGGCATCCAGGTCCTTCATTATCCTGCTGGAACGTGAACCCCTTGTCTTGGTTTCCCTGTGCCAGGAATCGCAGCCCCGGCGCCTGCCGAGAGCAAAACCTTCGCCAGTGGGAAAGCCGGGAACGCCGCTCGCCATACAGCAGCCAGTGCAGGTGAGGGACCCGCTTCCATGGCTTTCCCCTGACTTCCAAGGTTTTCCCATGTTATTCCAAGGTTTTCTCACATTATTCCAAGGTTTTCCCACCTTATCCCAAGGGATTTCCACTTTATCTCAAGGTTTTCCCATGTTATTCCAAGGTTTTCTCACATTATTCCAAGGTTTTCCCACCTTATCCCAAGGGATTTCCACTTTAGCTCAAGGTTTTTTCACTCTATTTCAAGGCTTTTTCACTATATCCCAAGGCTTTTCCGCTTCATTTCCCACATTAATCCAAGGTTCTCCCATATTATTCCAAGGTTTTCCCACCATATCCCAAGGTATTTCCACTTTATCTCAAGGCTTTCCCACCTTATCAGAAGATTTTCCCACCTTATCCCAAGGGATTTCCACTTAATCCCAAGGTTTTCCCACCTTATCCCAAGGTTTTCCCACCTTATCCCAAGGGATTTCCGCTTAATCCCAAGGTTTTCCCACCTTATCCCAAGGTTTTCCCACCTTATCCCAAGGGATTTCCACTTTATCTCAAGGTTTTCCCACCTTATCCCAAGGGATTTCCGCTTAATCCCAAGGTTTTCCCACCTTATCCCAAGGTTTTCCCACCTTATCCCAAGGTTTTCCCACCTTATTTCGAGCCTTTCCCACCACCAACGCCCAGGTTTCCCCCTGCTTTTCCCCCTTTTTAAACCATTCCTTCCTTTCCCGCAGCCGAAGCCTGGAGTGATCAGCTCCGTCCCGGGCCTGAACCTCGGGAAGGGCCCTCTGCAGATCCAAGTGGTCGGAAAGGGAATTCCGCAGCTCGTGCCCTCGGTCCCTGTGCAAGGCCAGCAGCTGGTGAGCTCCCAACATGTCCACGGAGCCCAGGCGAGGGGGGCGCTTCCAGCTTTGTCCCGGAGGGAAATTCCCATTATCCCGTTGTTCGCACATCCCATGGGAGCGGGAGCTCCATAACCCCCCCTGCACATTGATCCCATGGGGATGTTGGGGTATTCTCCACCCCAAAACCCCTTTGTTCACAACAAGCCATGGAACCAGCACGTAGGTTGGGTTGGAAGTGACCTCAGAGCCCACCATTCCCAGTCCCTCGCGGCAT
>NW_009921481.1:9459-21190 GCF_000696875.1 Nestor notabilis | reverse complement strand
CGGCGGACTGACAGACGGACAGGGGGAAACGAAGAGAACATAAAGAGAAAGAATGAAAAAAGGCGGGGGGAGGGAAGAAAAAAAAGGAAAAAAAGAAAGAGACACCCCCCAATAGAGAAAAAAAAAAAAAAGAAACGGAAGGGGAAAAAAAAGGGGGAGGGGGGAGAGAAAGAAAAGGGAAGAAAAGGAAAAAAGGGGAAAACCAGGGGCGAAATAGAAAAAAAAAAGAAAGAAATTAAAAAGGAAAGAGGGCAAAAGGGAAAAGGGCAAAACAGGGGAAAAAAGGAGAAAAATTGTGAAAAAGGGCAGAAAGGGGAAAAACGGAGGAAAAAGGGAAGAATAGGGGGAAATAGGGGAGGAAAAGTGGGGAGGAAGAAGGGGCTGACAGGGGAAAAAGAAGAAAGAAGAAACACAAAAGACGAAAGGAGAAAGGAGGAAAGGGAGGAGCAGGGAAGGAAAGAGGGAGGCACTGGAACAAGCTCTCAAGGAAGCAGTCATGGCCCAAGCCTGCCGCTGTGCACTGGACAGAGCTGGGTGTATGGCACAAAAGCAGCAGCATTTTGACCTGCTCCAGCATGGCGTTTCAAGGAAGCAGGAGAGGAGCTGTGCGTAGGTGTGTCTGTGCCGTTACTGACACAACACTTTGCCATTTTTACTTGTAGGGATTCTGGAGGAACAAAGACTTTCCTCCTGTCATAACTGCCTGGAGGTTCTCCTGACCTTTTCTTTCCCCTCCCATTTTTCCAGGTGATTAAACTGTGCAGTCAGAAAGCATGACTATAATGCCAAGAAGCCAGCAATTTTAACACCACAAAAGGATAATTGTGCAATACTTCAGGCTGTATTAGTTTCAGTATGGACTGACCCTCAGGCAGGGATGACAGAGCGCCAACAGCACCCAGCACAATGACTGACAGAACTGGGACATGGCAAATTGCACTTTCGAAGCCTGCAGCAGAATGAGAGCTAGGGGATATGCTTTGCATTAAAAAGTCATGTACTGTATTCTTAGAACAAGGGATAAAGTAGGACAGCAAGAGTACTTCCCTTCTAAACCATTTTACTTGAAACCTTTTCCATCCTCCTCAATTCTCCTTTGCTAGTCTGTAAAAGATGGTTGGCTGTACTACTGGCGTAACATTACACATATTCTTACACTATACTACAGATTTGCTCTAAATTAAAGAGAGCTTCCTACCTGCAAGTCACATTAATTGAAGGAACAGCTTAAGGTGTGACATCTGTCAATGGGTGAGTAAAAAGACTGCTTTTCCTCCCCTCAATTCAGAGCTGCAATTGAGCCTCAGTACATCATTGCTGTGTTAGAGGTCTCAGTGTCGTACCTGTAAATGCTAAGGCACAATCGAGGCACTCAAGCATACATGATTTTGACTTCCCGTCAAATCTTAACTCATATCTTTGCTAACTGTGTGGTTCATAACATTCCCAGCCTGTACATGCCTGGTGCTGAATATGAGCAATAAAGGCACCACACGTAAGATCCTGAATGGGGAAGAACCTAGGGTTAGCCAGAAGTAAACATACAGTATAGGCAACATTTACGTTGTCCCACAGGTTTTCCACCTGGGTAGAGAGGAACCTGCATTCCATTTCTCAGTTTCAGGATGTTTCTGTGTTTTTGCTAGTTACTATTTAGCTTTAAAAGATGACTAAAAAAATCGTCGCTCCTGTTTCCACAGGTCCCGGGAACTTCTTGCTCTCTGCTGTGATGTGGCTTCCCCAGGCAATATTCCCATGTGGGATATCCAGTGGCCTAAGGCACAGAGCTTTCCCCTGGGAAGGGAGCTTGAACCCATCCAAAGCAGGAACTGAAGGCAGCTCAACACCTCTCACTTTCCAGGACTTACGGTAAGTAACCGCTATTACAATGGCAGGTACATTCACGAATCCCCTTACAAAGTCCAGGACAAGCTCCTACTTTCAAGAGATAATTTCTCTACCAAAGTGAATAGGAAATTCCCTCCTTTAGTCTTGAGTGATCCTCTCAGGAGAGATATACTTGACATTTCCTACTACCACTCAGCTTCCACCAGGCACTGTAGATGTGGCAGCAACACGTGCAATGGAGGGCCTGGGTCTTCACTCCAGGAAACAAGGATTTGATAACTCAGACTTTCTTCTTCTGTCATTACTATAACGTATCAGAGTCCTGGAGGCATGATTCAACTCCGAGTTGTTGAATCCTGGTGACTCGGCCTGTGTATTGTAAAACTAGTTTCCCATTTCTGTGCTTTATTTAAAAAAAAGGAAATCAGTACTGATTTCAGCTCGTGCTGACAGCCAATACTCTAAGTAACACTGAACTAACGTTTTTATTTTCAGAGGATGCTTTGAATAGATTCAATTTACAAATTATTTTAACAGTTCATTTCCTAAAAATAAATAAATTCCTCTTTCCAAACATTACATCCATACACAAGCTGACCCACAGCATGAAGTTTCACTGAAGCTATAGCATGGTCACAGCAAATTCAATGTGAAAGTAATAATCTCAATCTACAGAGAGACCACCCTCAGTGGAACAAAAATCACCAAACTCTACACAATAAAAATAGGAAGAAAAACCTTGGAGGATTATCCAACAATCAGCCTAAAAGCACAGGCAGGCAGTCTGGAGAAGGGTTTTAATGTCTTCAGTTCTTGAATGGCTCTAGAAAATCCTATAGCAGGGATGGATTTTTCTATTCAATTACATAAGGCGACTTAAAATATATAAAGGTAATTACAAAACTTCTGCTGGATTTTGCTTACAGCATGGTCAAAAGAGGCTATGATTTAACTAAGACTAGAATTTCAGACATGCTTTTATGTGTTTTCAGTGTTGCTCCCTGCAGAACCATCCTGTACAGATCAGGTTTTTTTACAGATTAAGTGCCTGGAAACAGAGAGGTTGAAATATGAAATATGTTAAAAAATCTGGGATTAATTTTACAACTTTTGCTAAGAGAGTTAGTAACATACAACACACCTTGCCCAACGTCTATAGATCGGCTTTTAATTACTACTTTGTTACAATTTTCAAACTACTACTACATGGGTTTCCATTGATTCACGACAATGGAAATGTCACTGGATCAATACTGTTAAATGCCATTTTCAGAACAGCAAATACAAGTTTTGAAGTGATCAATGAAATGGAGCAATTATGTAGTTTAGTATTTGCTTTATGCTCTTTGAGAGAACTGTTACAAATTCCTTTAAGCACTACAAAATGGTAAGTGTGTAAGATCTAAGTTAATTTAAACCTGCTTTGCCATAATTATGTTATGCAGTTGACAAAGTTTATATATAATCAATGGCATAGAGGCCTCAGAGTAAAATCTTTAATAGTCACTACATAAAATATTACATTAAAATACGAGTTACACACTGTAAGAATCCTGGTTTATCAATAATCATGTATTTCAAAAGAGTAAGTTGAGAAAGGATTTTCTTTCACACATTTCTTGCCCCTCTCTGCCACCATGGTGCTAAGACGACATTACCTGTGCCTGCACTAACACAGCCAGGAGATTGAGTGCAGGAGAAGCAGTCAAAATTGGAGTGTCAACAAAGGCATCAGGTGCTGCTGATGCCTCTTCCACACTACTATCCTTGGGCACCACAGCAGAACCAGGAATTCTCTGCACTCCAAGGTTTCTTGGTAAAGACAGATTTGAAGAGGCATAGCCACTTCCCTTCATGATAAAAACTAAATGCTGATACATTCTAGTGTCAAATAAGCCTGTAAGATCAGAATTACATAGTGTTAATGTTAAGCTGTTTTGTTCTAGTTATGCAGTCCTTTGGCCATATCACATTCAAATGTTCATTTAGTCTAGCACAGATCTCAATTAATCTACAGGGAAAGTTCCTTTCCAACAACAGGTTTAATGCAGTGCTAACAAAGGCCCCTTATTTAATCTTCTGCCCCTTCATTTAAAACATGATTTTTAAACATAATTCAAAGAGCACTTGGATACTAACAGTTCACTGCAAAGAATTCCACTGAGAAGAAAACAAGAAGGTAAAAAACCCCACACTCCCTACCCCATACACAAAGAAAGGACACAAAAACGTGACAAATAAATGTTTGTAAGAGATTTTACTTGTAGAAAAGCAACATTTTACCATCATTTCACAATAAAAAGGTAAAATTCGTTTGGTGTTACACAGACATGGTGTATCAACTCATAATGCAATGGGTAAAATATATTGTAATACTTTGTATGAAAGGTATGAGATACACTGCTGCATTTAGCCAGTAACTTCTGGTGCCTCTTTGTGGATACTTTCTTAATTACAGGTCTTCTCTGTTTCACACAGTATCTTCTGGAATATAAAAACTAGGAGTGTTAAAATACACTGAACTGTATCTGGAAAGATCAAACCCAGGACCAGTTTCTCACTACACAATAATAGCTCTACCAGATCATTGAAACAAATGGCACCTTGTACGTAAACTGTCTCATCATCCTACTCTCCCCTTGTATAACAAAAAGAAAAAATTGCCTTGATAGAGAAAATTGTTCCATCTTCTTGCTTCTGTGTTCATGCAACTTCAGTATCAGATTTCTTTATTCAGATATTAAACTTTAAAATCAACAGTTACTTATCGTGGGTCTTTTCCACCATCTTCAGCGCTAATCTTCCAACCATTAGCAAACTGTTAAGGGAGGGAAAAAAACCCACATAATTAAACAATAATAATAATATTAATTAATTTTCAAATACTTCCCATGTAACTGATGCATGGAAACAGAAAAGATTCACAAAATATTATTCACTCCATCTCTGTTTAATTATGTAGATAAGAAATCACACATAGGACATTAAAAAAAGTGCGTTGTACCTGACACCAGCAATTAGCCCTGCAGGCATGAATTTTCCGGAGTTGTAAAATCTTGTTCCCATGACGGCAGTCAGTGTTCCAGATGTAACTTAAATGAGAGATTATACAGTCCAGTCAGGCAGAGATGCATGTGTGTGAGAGATGCTAAAATTCAGAACTAATAGAATAGAGAGAAGTAAGAAGTGAAACGGGGTTGTTCCATGTGATAGACTAGAAGAGTCAATAAACTTTGGAATGCCTCAGTATGTGAAGAGTAAATATTCTGAATTAAGTTCTAGCAGACAGTGCACTCCAGATGCTTCTACACATGCTCCTCAAGTTTCTTTGTCAAAATGTGCTTCTTTGGAGACTACAAAAAAACTATGCCACATTGCTCTAGAACTTACTCCTTCCCTCTGTGCAGGTGAACCACTAGACATGTGCACACAATTCCCTCTCTTCTTGTAAAAGGTAGAGAGCATTTTTGTATCTAACTTGTAGTAATGTTCAGAGAATTAACTGATTTATGCTTGCAAAAGACTTCAGAAGGGAACTGTGCTATGTAACTGCTATGTATTAGCAATCCATTTCAGCCTTTGTACAACCTTCCACTAAAATCAGAGAGTTAACGGTATCCTGACCACTTGACAGAGACACAGGAGCCAGGTAGTTTCACCGAGTCAGTAAAATAGAAACAGCAATCCCTGAACGCAGTATCTCAGAGAGAGACTGAATACTAAGAAAACTATAGGGAAAACATACCACTGTAATCCTTAGTCTTAGCGCACATCTGCTACCCAGTGGCAACAGCTACACACAACATGTTGTTCCAACCACTCTCATCTTCTACAATTGCTTCTATGTAGTGACTGGTCCTGCAGGACCCAGCTCATATCAAATCCCAACCATGGCATTCTTTCTCCATAACACCACCCTAAATATTCTCACTGACATCTAGCAATCTCATATAAGGAGATATGTAAGAGACTGGGACAACAAAGAACTAAAGTATTACAGTACTCAAATGCCTCAAGCTCTAATCAGTAGCCACCTCACTAAATGTAATGTAACCTCTAATCAGTATGCGCACCTCACTAAATGTAATTTTGTCTGAAACAGAAGCAGAATACACCTTCTCAAAAAACTTTAAGCACAAAAAGAAGGAACGTTCCATATACTACTGAATTACAGAAATGTTTCTGACTGTCTCACATTTGGGAAAATACCTTCTCATTTCTCTTAAGCTTGCTGTATCTGCGCAGCTTATTCCAATTATTTAGGCTTGATCATGCACAGCTTTTGACTTATCCAGTAGATGTGGAAGTGTGGATTGCATTGCAGACAATGCTTAAGTGAAAAGAAATGCTCGGCCTTTCTCTTTCACTTCTGACTTTCACGTACCGAAGAGCTGGATACTAGGTCAACTGCTTCAGTGAACAAATGCTATAGTCTGTAGCAGCTCTCCAAGCACTAAACAGTGACTCTCCATAGTTAGCTTCTCCATGTCAGGGAGAAAGGAAGCTCCATTCCCAAGGAGGAAGGAGAAATGGCATTACTGAAGCTTGCTTCTCTGTTAAATCTCCCCAGGTGTGCAACACCTTTGTAATTCCACATATTTGTCACATAAAAATAAGTCAATCACAATCTCCGCCATTTTCCTCAGTAATAAAATAACCTGCTAGGGGTATAGGCAGTCTGCAGGAGAATCACACTTCCTGAAATGCTCCAGCCTCCTGCAGAATGCTGAAAGTAGGATCCAGCCAAAAAGAAGACACACAAAGGTCAAATCAATTTACTAGCACTTCCTTTGTACAGTGATCCTTCAAACATGCCAGTACAAGACAGATGCCTGGTGGCAGCCACCAGTTCAGCAAAGCCTGGGGAATGAAACATAGCTAGTGCTAGAGAACCGTCACACACTGATGTCTTCTACAGATCATGAATGGAGAGGATACTACTAACACAAATACTGGCCAGAGATACAGCAGCCTAACAAGTGTCAGGCACCATCTGAGCCACGGGAATTCGCTACATGTATTTTCTCAGCCCACTTTAATTGCAAGGTACCCTAACTTATCAGTGAATGAGAAAAGTTCAAGGCATGTCATTTTGCAACCGGCGTGAGCTTTAGACACACACAGGTTAAAGTGACAGATGATAATCTGTCCTAACTTGATCACAACCCTGAGTTCTATATGGTAAACTGCAGAAAGACAAAATTTTGGAGATTCGCACTGTACTACATACAAGTTTTTAAACACAAAATGGTTATTTGACTTACTTTGCTAAAGGATGTGAAATAGTGGTATTTGGTTTGATTATTATTTTCAAAACACCTAAGTTTCACTTCATCCTAGCACACATTCTCTTTCATAACCTCTAGGTTTTTTGACATTCAGAAGACAAACTCTAATGATAAATAACAAGTATTTCCTCTTTAGTTTTTTCCTGTAGAAAAGGAACAAGAATGTAAGTTTGAACTATCACCCAAAGCACTTTATACTCCTTGTAAAAGGGATGCAGTAATGTAGTGAGAAATCACTGAGCAAGAAACACCAAGACAAGCATTTTTTAATACACCTTCTCAACATATGCCTTAAAAAAATATGTAACATTACCAGCTCACATTCCAGGAAGAGCAGTGGAGTTTGGCCACTAATGGAGATTTTTCACAAACCCACAAGTCTAAAGATTGGACTGAAACTAGGTTTATAACGCCATCAGTTTAACTCTTCTGAGAATGCTTTTAGGAACTCATTTTATTTAAGGATAAATAAAATCCCTTCTAATTAAAATTTTAAACAACTTACGGAGAGAAATCCAAACATTATTTGGATTCTGTGAGAGCTGATAGGCGCCCAGTCCAGCCAAACTTCCAAACAGAAGGCCAGCAGCTAGTGATGGGACACTACCTGAGTAAGATAATGCATTTATTAGAAGCTTAGAAATAAACTTGCTCATCGGCTTATCTGTTTAGTAAAACACCAACAATAACAGAAAAAACAAAAAATGGCATTCACTGTAATAAAGCAGATTAGAGAGGATTTTTTTTCTTTTAAGATATTAAGACCATGCTGATCTGCACCCAGAAGCATGTGCAAATTTCATAAGATACAAATAGTATTAGTATTTAATTCTTTAACAGCAAAGCCATTAATATATTTATGAAGAAAAGAATAGTGAGAAAACTGGAAGAACCACCGTTTTATTTGTGCAAACTGAAGCATGTTGTTTCAACACAGTAATATCAGAATTTCTTGAGAGGCAGTAAAGTAGACGGATTAAATAGTAAAGGTTTAAGATCAGAAAAAAAGGCACGTGGACTGAACTGGGTAGGAGGGCATTCAAACAAAAAGCGTTGCTGAGAAAGAGAGTGGAGTCGAATGAGGGAGGTCATAGCTCTTAAAAAACACATGAGGACTGATCCAAAGGTAACTGCAGATTTTAGAAGAAGGTTCTCTGGACCCACCTAAACTTTGGACCAAGTCCTCAGTATAAATAATAATCCCAAGACACCATTAGATAAAGGATACCACATTCAAATTGGTGATTTAAAGCTTACATCAAGTAATGAAGTGGTATGACCACTGAGAGTGGTGAACGCTCTCAGTAAGGATAATGGAAAATTCAGGACTTAATGCTACTGAGGGTGGTTTTTTATATATTCCATTTAAAAGACTTTAAGAAGTCCTTTAAAAGAATCAAGATTGCAAAGCTAAGCTGATAAATGTTACAGGAGGTCTGCATATCGCTCCCAGAAAGTAAACATTTTTCAGTCGTCAACAAGGTAACTGTGACATTGCTTCAGATCCTTTTTTGTATAAAAAGCAAGGGATAAAGATGATAGAAAGCACCAGATATTCTTGTACATTACAAGATGCACACTCTAGTAAGTGACTGTTCTGCACAGAATACAGTTTACCAAGCAAAATGTTGTAGTTACAATTCTTTCCACAAGCCTGGGAGCCAAGAAATAGCCATCATACCCTTGAATTTTAACTCAAGGCATTGTTTAAGCAGTTATGACATGTACACTTCACTAGGACAGCCTCATTACCTTTGGCTCAGGAAGTTCCTGAGTCTCAAAACACCGGGACACAGAGAATTGACTAAATGAAGAGAGGAAAATCAATCAATCTTTGTTCACCCTGTTCTCATATTCTTCCCAAAGCACCTACTACTGACCACCATCTGTGTGGGTAAATAGATGTTCCGGTAAAAGAACATATCACCACTTTATGGATGAAGGTTCCATTCCTGTAGGGGTTTCTCCAAGTTATTACTAGGGAAACAATAGTTGGTTTGGATTTTTTTGTTCGGGTGGTTTTTTTTTTTGTTTGGTTTTTTTTTTTTTTTTGTTTTGTTTAATCCCTACAGGTCACCATACATGTTCTTGTTCCTCCTTCAAAAATCCCATGATCTGGATTCCCTTGCACCAGCATGACCATGTCGTCCCATCTGGGACCAGATGATAAGGGATTTTCAAAGCTGAAGAGGCAGTATTGGAGCAGGGATGAATCCACAGTTCTGTCTGGAGGAGGGCAAACTCAGAAAAAGGACAGGAAAGGAAAGCAGTAGGTCAGAGGGCAATCTTATGATGCAGAGCCCAGAAAAGGAACCAGTTTAAGGACTGATTTGCATTGTTGAGCTCTATTTGGAGAAAGGATCCTTCTGAAAACGCTGCAGCTTACAGTAAACTGTTATCATCAAACATTAAAACGTGATTAAATCTCTAAGGGAAAAAAACCCAGTAATTTAAGCCATCCAGAACATTTATAATTCAATGCTTATTATATTTAAAGTGGCAGGGAAAAGCTTTTCTTAAGCAAATTTATGTCAGCTTGCCCAAAGAGCGTATTGCAGAGGCAGGATACCAGCATCTACCAGAAAGCAGATTGTTGGCTTATCAGCCCAAAGCACCAGCTAAAGCCAAAAACCACCACACCCTAACAACAACAAGTTATCAACACATGGCACAAACTGATAAACTTTACATGTGCGTTAACTTCGAGATAGGACACTTTGGTAAAAAGCCGCCCAGCTCACACAAAGTTACTGGGGAAGTCAAGGAGAGGAGGGAGAGAGAGGGAGATACAAGCACCTTCCCACACCGTACCTGCTTTTGCGTAGCCAATGACCCCTCCTGATGCCACCAGAGCGGCATAACCAAAGCCGAGCCAGTCCACTGCCATGCCGAAAACTGGAAAAGAAATTAGGGTGAGGATCAGTATCTCAAAGCCCAAAACCATAGCGTTTTGCCATAGAAGCTTTTCTACACGCAAGGCCTAATTAATGCCTAAGCCCCAAACCGAGTCCAAGAGCTGAAACCCGATTTGTTGGGAATGCAGCCCTGAGGGTGGCGGGGCGGGACGCGCACTAAGCCCCTCTGCCCCGCTGCGGAGGGTAAGCGGACAGCACCCACCTGCCCGGCCGCCGCGCTTCACAGCTGCCCGGGGCGGAGCGGGCTGCGGAAGGGGAGGCGAGGGAGCAACACACCGCACCGCCCAAAGCTTCCCTTTTCCGGCTGTTCTGAGACGAGCGGGGGAACCTAATCAGCAACCCAACAGCGGGGTAGCTGCGTCCAGCTGCCTGGGGTGCGGAGGAGAAAGCGTTGGTGCCTTCCCACCTACTCGCGGATGACTCCCCCGGCCCGGGTATCGGGGTTGCCCGAGCAAGCCCCACTGCCTACAGTAGAGGAGAAACCTCAGTGCAGACGAGGTTTCGTCTGCTTTTTCAGTGAGGGACAAAGCTCCCTCCTAACTGCATTCGTGTGCACCCAGTCCGTCCTAGTCTTGTACCAGAAGTGGGGGTACGTGGTACAGCTGAGAATTCGGGGTTGGGTTTTGGCATGGTATGAGCTACCACTGTGGGCCGCTAGTAGCTTTCATCAGCAATTTCAGTATAGCCCTTTTATGAAAGATTTCTTTAATATTCAAATTATAAGCACAGTTAGTGCCTTTTTTTCTTTTTTCTTTTTTTTTTTTCCCCCCTCCTGGAAAAAACAGAGATGTTTATAATGGCCTATGAAGATAAACACTTAATTTTTTTCCATGTGCTGAAACCGGCTTTCTTCACATAAATGGTTCTGCATGACTATGCACTTACCTCCCATGAACATTTAACCACACAGAAAGAGCGAGCACTCCTTCAGCCAAGCCCCAGAGCTGAGGGGCTTCAGTGCCTCTTCCTAACAGAGGGCACAGAACATCAGAGGCCTGTGCTTTCTGAAAAATGCAGCAGTGACTCCCCCCAGTTTCTATACTGGGCATGACGTGCTGTGCTATGGAATACCCCTTTGGCCAGTTTGGGTCAGGTGTCCTGTCTCTGCTTCCTCATGGCTTCTCATGCCCCTCCTCACTAACCGAAAGTCCTTGACCAGGGTAGGTGCTACTTAGCAACAACTAAAACATCAATGTGTTATCAGCGTTGTTCTCAGACTAAAACCAAAACACAGCACTGCACCAGCTACTGGGAAGGAGAAAAATAACTGTTGCAGCTGAACCCAGGACAGTTCTCTAGCTGCATTTCAAATTTTCGCATCTTTATGGATCAGCCTAATGGTCAAAAAGTGGAGAACAGTTTAATTCTCTTGTTGGCTTAAGTGGTTTAAATACAGATCCCCTATCTCCCTGAAAAGTGCCCCAAACAACAGAGATCTAAGCTATCCTGGATGGGGTTCCCCTTTCTGTCCAAGCTGTGTAATGGCCCTGAGGTTCAAGTTTCACTGGGCTCTGGTTTGTAATCCAGCACTGGGGATCCCCAAGAAGGGAAGCAAGAAAACTGGGAGAAATCCACAGCTGCTGGAGCTGCTGAACTCACCTGGGGCTCAGATGAGATGCTGCTGTTTCTTGCAGCCATAGCTCTCCATCTTCCCTACCAGTGTCATCTACGGTTACCCTT
>NW_009921481.1:0-9428 GCF_000696875.1 Nestor notabilis | reverse complement strand
CGGAAGAGCTTTCTCACCACTGACATCCTTCTCGCTCTGCATTGCTGCCTCCCCTCTATTATTCCAAGCAGTTCCTGAAAACTACAAAGGAAAATGGGCTGAAAATGAAGATGTTTCCAAAGAAGTAACAACAAAAATTGCCAAGTACTAGTTAGTAGCTGAGCATTCACTCAAAAGTATAGAAAATAGTTTTCCCCTCAGGATTGTTTCTGTATTTCACCTTAAAAACTGCTAGGACTTGTCTTCTGACTCCAGTTCATAAATTGTTCCAAGTCTATTAAGATGTATAATTCTTTGTTACTACACAGGGAGCTTGGATTTTTACAAATGTCTAATATTTACTTGTAAGTCTAAACCCTAGAACGAAAATTCTGTGGAATGTTTGCTCTTTAATTCTTAAAACTGTGTGCAGACTGGATTTTTCCTGGTGCTTATGAGAGCCTGCTTCTGCAATGGTGATGTCCATGGCCATGAGTTCATGTATTTAAAAACGCAAAGAATAAAAACTGTTTCAGTAGTGGCAGCCATTTTGTCAAGAACATAACATAAGCACTATAAAACAGACATAAAACACTTTACGAGTGAAAACTGTGCAATTCTCTTATTTAAGGTTATACCTTGTGAGTCCTATATTTATGACATGACCCTTGTTATCAATTAAAAAAATATGATTTGTACCTTTTCTGCCAAGTCTACAAAGAATTTTAAAACCTGTATTATTCACCTATGTTTGTGTACACACACATTCTGGATAAAATTAAAAGCTGTGTAAGTTCAAACTAAAGTACAATTGAAATCCCTTTAACACTGAATTAAACTGAGCTCATATAAATCAACTATACTGAATATTCAGAGAAGGGGTTGAGATCAGGTACCTAAATATAGGGAAACAGTTACAGAAAATAAATACAGTCACCCACCTCCAAGAGAATACTGCCAGTGTCACACGAACAATCTTGTAACAGCAGTGATGATGCTCACTTTGTTTTGGTGTCAGAGCATACACAGAGATGAGCGGAGTTATATCCTATTTTACATCCCTAAGACAAACTGCATTCCTGTCTCCAGATTTGGCTCAATCTATTTTTTTTTCCCATTTTTTCTACCTTTTCTCTTGCTACACAAATAAGGAGGAACAGATTATTACTAGTAAATCAGAATAAAGCACAATTCCAATTTCTCGTTGAAAACAGAAGAAATAATGACTACTCTGATACTGCAGAAAACAACACTAAAATGCCTTACTTTAAAAGAAATACATAGACCATTTAGTACAGCTATTTGACCTTGTTCTCTCCAGCTCAACTTCGTTTTTCCCACTGTGTATTTGTAATAAGATAGTAACTGTAATAAGGATAAAATCCTGTTCCCGCTGACTGAGGTCAGGAATTCACTTTTTGTTTAAGTGCAGAACAGATGGGTGACATTTTATCAGCATGGCAAACATTTCAAATGTCAGGTAAGTTTGGGGTTTTTTTAAGAATACAGCGCAGATCAAGGACTTGAAAAAATACTGAGGAGGGAAAACCCAACTGATACAAACTCTTCCACCTAAAATATGTATCATATTCTGAACAAAAGATTTCAATCATGTGAACCATGGGTGCAAAGACTTTAAAATAATTAAATGCATGAAGTATGGATACAGTAAAGAACCCAAACATTTTGCTTATAAACTCTGTAAGTGCATGTCATGAACTAGAAGGTATGATTTTCTGTGAGTGTATGAATGGAATGCGATCATCATATTTTAACTAATTTTCAGATGTTCCTTCTTATTGAAGGAAAACAGAGCATGACAAAGGCAGATCATATATTGATTCTTTCAACACCAAAATGAAAAAGTTTATGTGTTTTTAATATGCATTTAAGTGAGACAAAAATGTAACTGAGACAGATGCAGCATTTTTTATCATTTTACCTGGCTTTTACAGAGCCAGTTAAAAAGTGTATGCTATTGTTAATAGGAAAATATAAACATTACATATTATTAATCTATTTTTGCCTCATTCACTTAGGAAAAGTTGCCATGTCTTTTGCTACTTCCCAGAATGATCAGGCCATTTATTAGGGTAAAAACATTCATTACTTTTAAACAACAGATCAGTTCAGAGGTATATGTCTTGCCAGAGGTTTATATCCTTATAAAAACTACAGCAATACCAGCATCTACTTTTTATCTGGGAGAGAAAGTAGCTGCCTTCATGCTGAGCTATTCCGTTTCTTTTTCTTCTTTAGCAGTGGAGCTTCCAATTTTTGCTTCTCTGGAGCAATTTTTCTTTTTCTTTTTGCTGTTTTACCAGTTTTCTCAGTCCAACAAACTTTGTTTTTCCTGACTATTGATGGTTTTTCATCTTCATTTGCTGAAAAAAAAGGCAAGAAATTATTCACACTGATACTTATGTCCAGTCTGTATAGTCTAAAATGGCACAGAGACATATTTGTATCTCATTTGATAAAAGGGGTTATAATGATTTTTTTATTTACAGTGAAATGTGCAATTCATGCTAGCTCTGCCTGTGATAGGAAAATATGTAGAGATTATTAAATAGATTACAATACAGAAAAACAAGAGTAAAAACTCTAACTGAGCCAGACATCCTAAGTTTCTCTCGCCTACCCTCAGATCTAGGTAAAAAAATTAGGCCTCAGACATTTTTTTTATAGGAAAACAAGACAGGCACTTCTATCAAACTGTTTTTTCTTTTCTTATCTGTCTCAAAAGCTTCACAGTAGCTTTCACAGTAAATTATTCCAGTAAAGAAAAACAAAACTTTCATATAATAAAAGTGAAAAAAAGTTTATGTATGTCCTACAACACACATAAGATGCTATCAGATTGGTAAGGATATCTGTATCACTTCCCAGTGTCTTATCGCCAGTTCTTCAATATACTAAAACTTTTTCCAATGCATACACTAAAAACCTCCCACTTAGTATATTCCATTTCATAGTCATATCAGCAACTGAAAATACATGCAGTTCTCTTACCTTGAGACGATGTTGCAACCTTATCAGAATTTTCTTTAATTTCTGAAGCTTGATCAAGCCATACTGCAAGACACGTCAGTCTAGCTTTGGTATTGACTTCACACAGTAAAGACGGCCCATCTTTAATCTGAAGATAATACAGAAAGAAAGATTAATTAAATATTACTTTTGTTTAAATTTACTGAAGTATTTAAAGTGAAAAAGTATCTTACTGCCCCCTTTCCATTTCATTTGTGGTGCCTAACAAGGTTTATAACTAGAGGCTGTGTAATAGTTAATGGTCACATTGTTACACTCCTGTTCCTGGTACTACTCAGTGGTGGTTTTACAAACAAAAATCCCCGTGGCTTTAAGAACGTATCTTGATAAGCAAGATCAGTGGGTTTCAGGCATATGGGGTAAGTTTAACATGAGGAATAACTAGAAGAATTATAGACACCCCAAAAACCATAATGGTTTCAGAAATTTCTCTAGAGTAATAGGGTTTTTTTGTACAGCTAAAATAATTTGAATTAAGTTACTGCATCAGATTCCTTTTCTCCCTCACAAAGACAAGGCTGCTGATCAAAAATAATCTCTTCAGAGTGCAGTTTTATCAGTCAGCTCTGCAAAAGCTTGAGCAAATATCTTACTACAGATACCGGGGGATAAAGTGTCACAAACATGTGCAACATAACAGCATCAACCCATCAGAAACTACTTGCATTAGGATATTCTACCTCACAGAGCTGGACAGAGCAGCCCACAATATAAAGTTTTACAAAATTTTTTTGAAAAGGAAGAAAATCACATGTTTGGGAAAAATAAAAACTGGACAAATTCAGATAAGACATATAAAGTGCATAAATATAGAGAGGTATTTATTTGAACTATTCAAGATACTTACAGTGAAATATAGTAGATCCTTTATTACTAGGCATTACATTTAAAAAAAAATCTAATTGTGATTTTAAAAGACAAGCCCCAGAGCAAACAATAAACATGGGAAACGTTAAGATGTGATTCCTTGCTGAACTGTGCTACTCAGAACTGTTTGAAAATACAGGAAATAAAAGTACCCAGTACATAAGAAGATTTTTCCAAAAGGACAGCTTTTTTCCCCTACATGAACAACCACAGGCCCTCAACCCACAGCGTTTTAAAAGAGCAGCAAGTCATCAACATTACAAGAATTCACGGCAGTCCTTAGGACATAATGTAACTGATTAGATAGTCATTGCGTCTGGCCAGGTAAATCTGAAGGGAAGCATGAATTACAAAAAGAGGACGTGAGATCTCTGTAATATCATCAGATTTTAAAGTTTGGGGGGGTGTGGAAATATACAAGTGTATAAAAATATATGCATTTACATCTACATCTCTACAGAACATAGCATGAAGGAAGATCAAGACATCCAGATTTCAAGCACGATTTCCTCAGTGATTCGAAATTAATCTTTGTAACACAACTGTCTGCAGTTTTGGTTGTCTAATTCTTTTCCACAAATATAACAAGCAGTTAAATAGACCAACCTTATTAAGATCCAGATTCCACATTTTAATGTAACCATCGCTGCATGCAGTAACAATAACATGCTGTCCTTCTCTTTCAAAACTATAGATATCTTTTATTCTGTGAATAAAATGTAATACTTTGTTACTTTATAGCATGGCAGCTCAGTTCAGAATAGTAACCTGACAGATATTTAAAGAAAAAATAAATAAATTAAAAATAAAGAGTAGGCAACAGTTTAAAAATCAGTTTGAACAGAAAACCTGTGAACAACAGGCAGAAACAGTAATCTGTTTTGATGGCTGTCATTTACAGTGGGAATGCCTGCCTTTGCTAGGCTCGTTAGGATTCAATTCAGAACACTAAAACTTTTAAGCACACACTATTAACCACATCAATGACATTTTAGCTAATGCTTTTGTGTTTTGATGAATTAGAAGCAGCATTTGGACAAGTATTTGATGTTTGATAACAACAGAGAATATGTGTCTGAAAGAAGTACAAGTGGTTTGTTAGATTTAAGAATTCATAACAATCTGTAAAGACTGGTTAAACACCCTTTAGATGGTCTTGCAGGAAAATACTGGTACCCAATTTCAGAAATGCATAGATCACACACAGAGAAGTGTTTAAAATTTAATTTTAAAGTGTAGTATTTCTAATTCTATACCCTATTTTGCAACTTGCAAGGACAGCACAGTACTCGCGCTCATACTTTTAGGGACAAATCTGTCCCAGATTTAGCACATAAATAAATTTACTTTCTACACTAAAACAATATCAAAAGTAAAACCTGCTGAATATTGTAAGTCACTGAACTTTACTGAGTACTCAGCATTGCCATAAATATTTAAATAGTAACAAATACAGAATACCTGTTTTCATGAGCTTTGAATTCACACAGGCATTTTTGAGAGTCACAGCTGTAGAACCTTATAATTTCATCACCTCCAGCTATGGCAAGGATAGAATCCTTGGAATGGGAAAAAAAAATGCAAGTGTGATTAATTTCATGTGCTTCAAACCAACTAATTTCCTATCATCTTTCTTTTTTGTACTTACTGTAATAAACCTAAGCGAAGAAATTCTCTTCTCTGTTGTGATAGTGCCAGTGATTGAAGCTGTGTCAAGTTTGTAGATATCCACTTTATTTGTTATCACGGTCACATACTTCTCTCCATCAGGGGACCATTTAATTATGTGGGCATCTGTACATATTGATACATCTTTAGAATGTGCTAGACACTGTTTTCTACCTAAGCCTGAGAAAAATTCAGGAAAAAAACCCCAAACCTAGAAAAACAACTAAAACTATGCTCTTCAATGTTTATTTCTGATTATCAAAAGTTAGTTAAGAAAAACAAACCACATTTATGTAAGTGTCCTGACATAAAATTTCAATGAATAAACCCACTTACTTTAGTGTTGCTACTTTTTCCTTTAGGTAAATGATTATTATGAAGGACATAAGCTCATATATGCTTGCCTGCATGTGTAAAAAAAGATATTGTGGAAGTTGCTCGCAATTAACTGTCTTGTTGATTATTCCAGTCTACTTTTCTTTACACAGAAAATAGAACTATCTAATTCTACTTTTTAAGTGGATTTAGACTGATAAACTCACTTTGCTTCAGGTTTTTGATAAAGGCTGATCGTCCTTCTACAAGATTCCAAGTTCTGAAAGACAACAATAAAAAAGTGCATTCTGGTTAAAACAGCACAGTGAAACTGAAGTCCTATCTGCTGACATGAAGCATCCAAAGGAAGCTTTTAAACATCTCTGTGCCTTCTTAATGCACGAGAAAGTGATGACTTCACTTATCACTTGCAGACTATAATGTTGAATTTGTAATATTTATTTTAGAAGCCACCATTAGCAGTGCAGTGCCCAAAGGAGCCCAATACCAATTTGTGCTGTTAAAACAGCATTTTATATATTTAAACCACATATGTAAAGCAACATATAAATACTCCAAGTGAAAAATTACTTTTCTTACACTAAGCAAAACCTGACAGTTTTCAGAAGTTTAAACAAGTGTTACAAAATGCAAATACAATTATCTACAAGTGACAATAAGGAGTCAGAGCACAACAAGAAGCTAGGAACAGCAAGGACTGTTTTTAACAGACTTGGAAATATTGCTGGTACCTAGAACACAAAAAGACAAAACAATGGATCACTGAACCGCATGATGTGCAAATATGTTTTATCAGTGTTGCACAGTCTAGTCCCAACACGGAATAGTTGCTTTTAACTATTTATTAAGAGTTACTGAATTACGATTCTCAGCATTCCTCCATCAGTTCCAACTCACCTTAATGTTTTATCTGTTCCTACTGACAAACATAACTTCCCAGAAGGATGGATAGAAAGAGATGTCACATGCCCCCTGATGAAACCGAAACAACGTATTAGCCACATATTCTTTACAAGGAAAATCAACATGAAAATGTATGTGAATACACAGAATTAGGAAACTCACTTATGTGCCTTAATGGATTTCAGGCACTCCCATCTCTTTGTGTTCCAGATACAAATCAGCCCATCTTCAGCCCCACTCAGTAGATGTGCAGTACCATAGAACTCCAAACAAGTTATTGTGCCTAGAAATAAAAACAGTGCTATGAACAATGTTGTACATACCGAACAGTTATCACCCAGAGAACATACGAATTAACAGACAAGCTTATAGCATCAAAACATGCCAGTATTACCCTACCCTTAGGAAAATCAGAATTATTTCCTAAGTATTTTTTCACGAAACCCCCAAACTTTCTTATTATATTCAATCACTGTTGTGATTAAATATATCTATCAGCTGCCCTATAGCCAGTATACATTTGAACTCCATCTGGTCTGTTCTCTGAAACAGCAGTGCTCAACCACTGTGGCTCAGAGCTTCTATCAGTGATAAGGAATGCTCCTATGTCAAAGCCCTGCTCTTGACACACAGCTGAATTTACTGCACATGCTGCTTTCCATAAGCACCAGATTTATCACATGTGAGTTGAACACAGGTACCATGTTCAATTTAGCTCTAGGTACTTTGGTTATCAGGAGAAAAAGGACAATCCAGATTGAGCCACAAAAGACAAGAACATGAGTGGGGCTTTGTGAGTTTTTTTTGTTTGGTTGGCTGGTTTGTTGGTTTTTAGGTTTTTTTAATTACTGAATGCAGTCCTAAGGAGAAGGACGTGGGGGTGTTGGTTGATGAGAAGCTCAACATGAGCCAGCAGTGTGCACCTGCAGCCCAGAAAGCCAACTATATCCTGGGCTGCACCAAAATAAGTGTGATCAGCAGGTTGAGGGAAGTGATTCTCCCCCTCTACTCTGCTCTTATGAGACCCCACAGCAGTACTGCATCCAGCTCTGAGGCCCAAGCATAAGAGGGATGTGGACCTGTTAAAGTGACTCCTGAGAAGGGCCACAAAGATGATCAGAGGGCTGTAGTACCTCTGCTATGAGGACAGGCTGAGACCGTTGGGCATGCTCAGCCTGGAGAAGAAAAGGCTCCTAGAAGATCTTTTAGCAGCCTTCCAGTACCTAAAGGGAGCCTACAAGATATCTGGAGAGGGACTTTAAAGGCATGTAGTGACAGGACAAGGGAGAATGGCTTTATACTGAAAAAAGGAAGATGTAGATTAGATATCAGGGAGAAGTTCTTTCCTGTGAGGGTGATGAGGCGCTGGCACAGGTTGCCCAGAGAAGCTGTGGCTGCCCCATCCCTGGCAGTGTTCAAGGCCAGGCCGGATGGTGCTTTGGGCAACCTGGTCTAGTGGAAGGTGTCACTGCCCATGGCAGGGGGCTTGGAACTAGATGATCTCTAAGGTCCTTTAAAACCCAAACTGTTCTGTAATTCTGTGATTCGGATGGCCATTAACTGATGTATTACACACACAGCTGTAAGCCAGCAGATGCAAAGTGGGAAAAGTACCAGGTTAACTCTTCTGGCAGCAGCATCCTCCTCTCCCATACAAGCTCTCTTTTGTGTGGCTCATGCACATCTGCGACAGGACAAGGACACTTGAAAAGATGATTCTTGGGAGTAGGCATGGTTCTTTTAGACCTGAAATGGCTTATGAGCCACTTGTGGGCCATAACTTCATAAACAGTTCAACCTAAAAATAATTTGAAGCAGCAGCTATATTTGTGGAATAATACCCAAAATAATTTTTGGATTTCTGTGCTCAAAAGCTTACCTTGCTTGTATTGTCAGACTATAATGGCTGCAACACCATCACTATTAAAGACTTATTAAAAAAATATTCCATTTCCTTCTTCTGACAAGGGCCAGTCTTTCAGCTGTAAGTTTCTAACATCAGTGTTTTTTGCGAAGAAAAGCTCCCTTACCATTGTGCTGCAGCAGTGCCCCATGTTCTATCTTCTTTTTCATGTCATAGATTTGGATTGTCTCATCTCTGCTTCCAGTGACCACGTATCTGTTATTCACAGCTACTGCTGACAACGAGGCAGTGTGGGCATGATGTGTAAAATGAGGGGCAACTGTCCAGGACTGTAAATGAAAGACAAAACAAACAAATCTTTCTGAAGCTTAACTTCGACTTCATCGTCTTGTACTTTTTTTTTTTTTTTTAAGCAAAACATGAAAAAAATTGTGTAAAATGCAAAGGAATTAGCTGTAGGTATAATGGGATCTTATTGAGTCAATGTGCTCTTAGATTAGTCTGAACTATTACGCGTGCAAACCGTCTCCTGTAATGAGTGATGGGCTTAGATGAAGCTGCATGTGAAAAAGAATCTCCACAGAGATAAATCTCACAGACAAGGAAGGCGGATTCTCCCTTTTTTCCACCATTACAGGCTGGAGACACGCCTTCCACCTGACACCAGCCCCCCGAGGCACTGTGGCATCCATCCTCTGCGCAGCTGTTTGCGCCCAGCTCTGCGCTGAACGGCTGCTGAGGAACGAGCTCCCACCGCAGC
>NW_009921480.1:23037-26172 GCF_000696875.1 Nestor notabilis | reverse complement strand
GCAGCCACTGCCTTGGCAGAGCTGCCCAGGCAACAACCAGCAGGCAGCTCTGCCCACCCCGCACTGCCTGGCTCACCCGGCATCTGCAGACCTCTGTGCATGAAATGTCATCAGAGAAAAGGGCATCAACCCGGGAAAGGGGTGGCCTCGGCTCTATGGCGAGAAGATAAAATTGGGCTTCTTGGTGCGAAGTGACACAAGGCCGAAGGTCTTCCCTGCCCTGGTTATCTTAGAGCAGGCAGGAGGCCCCAGGGATGGACACCCATCGGAATGTGCAAGAGGAGTGACTTCTGACAGCAAACCCTGAACAAAAGAGGAGCACAGCAAGAGCCAAGCAGTGTTTTCTAGAGCATTTCTGAGCAGAGATCCTGGGGCTCATGATGGAGGAGGGCACTGTAGCATTGGGCAAAGCCCAAGCCCCATGGCAGACTGGCTCCAGTGGCTTCAGGGTTTACACCCAGGAGCTTGAACAAGCATTCAGGTGCCTTTCTTCTGGTCTTCATCAAGCCCC
This sequence comes from Nestor notabilis, assembly GCF_000696875.1. Lineage (NCBI taxonomy): Eukaryota > Metazoa > Chordata > Aves > Psittaciformes > Psittacidae > Nestor > Nestor notabilis. Next base: position 25,661 of record NW_009921480.1, on the reverse strand, counting down.
TGGTCATTGCCCAGCCCCGACTTTGCTCCCATTAGAACAACCCCACTCCTTGGCTGGGAGCCCTGGAATGGGATGGTGCTTCCATCCACAGCAATAAACAGGACCCAGAGAGCCAAAATGCCCTGAGTTCCCCGGGCTGCTCACAGTAGGCTGAAGACCACATCTCCCAAGCATGAGCATAAACTCCTTGGACATCCTTCATGCCCCTGGAGGCCTCATGCACACCAGAAGCACCGAGGGGCTTTGCTCCCCCCAGGGAAACCAAGAGCCAGCATAGGACAGGGTCTGAGTGTGCCATGGGAATCAGCTCACAAATGAAATCCCCGGACCCTAAAGCCACCACACAGCAGGAGAGCCTGTAGGAACACCAGAGCCAGCCAGGCTCTCCATGGCTCACCAACAGCTCTCCAGCCACTGCAAGAGCAGCTGACAGTAGCCAGAGCAAAGCAACACCCCACAAAGCCATGAGGTCAACATAACCTCTGGCGGTCATGGGCAGCCCCATTGGGATATTGCTGAGAGTGGCCATAGTCACCCTGTCACCCTGGGAAGTGTCCCCCACCCAAGGACCAAGGCAAGGACAAAGGCTGGGTCTCGGTTTCGCTGCAGGGAGCAAAGCCCTTCAGTGCTTCTGGTGTGCATGAGGCCTCCAGGGACATGGAGAATGGCCAAGGAATCCATGCTCATGCTTGGGAGATATGGTCTCATGCTTGGGAGATGTGGTCTTCAGCCTGCTGTGAGCAGCCTGGGGAGCTCAGACCATTTTGGCTCTCTGGGTCCTGTTTCTTGCTGTGGATGATGCAGCCCCAGGGATGGGCACAACACTGCCCATTCCCCTTCAGTCACAGCCTTGCCCGAGTCGACAGCTCCCAGCTCTTTTTCTCCCGGCACAAGGAGTCCTCAGAAAGGGTCCAGGGCATCCAGTTTGGAGGGGAGCTATAGCCAAGCGCCTCAGGCAGGCCACGAAGATGCCAGAGCATTCTGGAGTGTGGTGCCAGGCCAGCAGGACCTGGCAGGCGATGAGACAAGAGGACAATACAACAACCCATTTGTGCTCCCAGCTCCCAGAACCCCACCTCCCCGCCCTGGCCTGCCCTATGCCATAGTAAGGCTGGAATTTAGGAATTAATTGATGTAATTAAAGTGTGGCATGACTTTGCCATGGCCTCTGAAGGCAGTGGCAGCAGGCCAGGGTCTGCGGGTGGAGGAGCCCCTCGCATACTATTCTCCCTATAGAAAAAGGGCAGATCATGGGCAGATCCAAGGCATGAAATTGGTATAGGATGTCAGTGAAGTGTAGCAGTGCTGGTCTTGCCACCATCAGCAGCTGCATGGTGATCATTCATTCTAGCAAGCTGCTGCATCCTGTCCCACCACAGCAGCACTGCTGGCACGAGATGCCGGACCTGACACCAAGTGGTGTCAAGGGATGTTTCAATCCGGCTGAGCTCTGTGGCTGCTCTGGTCCAGTTCTGCATCATGGATCCTGAGCATGGACAGGGCTTGAACACAGGGCCTGGGGACTGTGCTAGCCGGTTGGAGTCTCCTTGCCTCACCCCGGATCACGTGCTGCAGGACAGGGATGTCTCCAGCCTTCCCCCTTCCCCTGCTCCAGCTCTCAAAGGCAGCACAATTCACTGAGTGACAGTAACAATACCCTGACACAGAGAGCACAGAGGGCGAGCCTGGCCCTGATTTCTGATTGCTTGCCCGGGTGGGAATAATTTTCCCACTGGGATTCTTGTGTCAGAGGGCTGGAGAGCCTGGGGCAGACTGCAGCAAGCCAGCTGGAGCCCTCCCCACTCACTGCTGCCTGTCAGAGCCCTGAGCATACCCCCTGGTGCTTTCAGCAGCGCTGGGGAGAATGGACAGCACAGCCAGAGGGGAGTGGGATCCCCCATGGAGCTCTGCAGAGAGCTGGTGACAGGGGATGCCTTGTTGTTAATGAGGTGCAGAAGAGGAGGCAGACATCCTCCACAGCTGCCCCAGCAGCTTTCTCTGGGTGTTGGAGCAACAGTGGGCTGACACTGCACTCCTCTGTGTCTCCCCAGCCAAGACTGAGCACATCTGTGCCTTCTGGGGAGAATGCAGGGTGCAGGTTGGGGTGCTGGGCCACAGGAAACCAGTCTGGCCCTATAGCACCAGGTTCTGGTTACTGCAGGATGGAGGAGTCCATCCCAGTCCCTACAGCACAGTCGCATCAGAACCGACCTCTGTCCCCTCCTGAGCCCTCTGTGGCTCCTTGCATTGCAGTGTCTCCTTCATCCACCCTCCTCAGCATGGTCAGGCAACAGCCTGACCTGATAGCCAGGAGGAAGTACAAAACAGGGAGGTGGGAGATGAACAACTCTGTAGTAAGCATCTCTCCAGGGTCTCCATCCAAGCACCATTGTTGCAGTCACTGGCAATGGGCTGTGCTTTGGTTTGCCCTAGGAAAAGGAGAAATGAGCCATGTGCCAGCTTGTTTCATAGAATCACAGAATCCCAGACTGGTTTGGGCTGGAAGGGACCTTGAAGCTCATCCAGTTCTAACCCCTGCCACAGGTAGGAACACCTTCCAGTAGAGCAGGTTGCTCCAAGCCCTGTCCAACCTGGCCTTGAACACTGCCAGGGATGGGGCAGCC
>NW_009921480.1:22404-22942 GCF_000696875.1 Nestor notabilis | reverse complement strand
TCCTGTCCCTACAGGCCCTTGTGCAAAACCCCTCTCCAGATTCCTTGTTGGCCCCTTTGCGTATTGTGAGACTGTTACAAGGTTACCCCTGAGATCTTAGAACCTTTCAGACGGCCAGAGTGTGATGGCTGTTCCTGTGCCAGAGTGACACCTCCAGCCAGCCACCCATCCCACATGTGCCCTGGGATGCAGAGCAGGGTCACGGAGCAGGCAGAGCTCCAGATAGGGCTCACTGGGCTGGCAATGAGCCATGAGAGCAGTACCTCTGGGGACCTCCCAGCCCCTTTTTTTTTCCCATCACTGCTCCACTAGTGTGGAGCAGAAGGGAGAACAGATGTGAAAGCGGCCTCCACAGCAGCCACTAGAAACCCAAGCAGAGCAGCCCAGCCACAGTGCAGAGAGCCAGGGCTCTCCCCATCCCTCCTTTCCAAACCCAGGGGTCAATTCTCTGACGACCCAACACCAAAGCCATGCACTGGCTCCTCTGCTGGCAGAAACCACAGCTCCATCCTTTCGCGGTCGCTCACCAGACCCTGCG
>NW_009921480.1:21027-22215 GCF_000696875.1 Nestor notabilis | reverse complement strand
CACTGCGGGCTCCGCTGCCGGCACTGCTGCCAGCATGGCTGCAACAACAAACAAACAAGAAACATGCCTGTCTTGGCTGGGCCTGCACATCGGAAGCAGAGATAAGATGCTCTGAGAGCCGAGTTCCAGTGAGGCAGCGGAGTGGCTGCATGCTGCCCAGATTGCAGACAGCCCTGGCACATGCAGCTCCCACCCCAAGGTGCGAGCAGGAGCGCCCAGCCACAGGCCCTGGTGTGCCGCAACCACTGCAGACACAGGAGCAGGGGGTCAGGCTGGGCTGGGGAGCACAGTCCCGTCCGCCTGCACCACAGCCAGCCCTTCCACAGGCCATGTGGCCAAGCGCATGTGGGGATGGCAGCAAGATGAAGGGCAGTAAATCATTAAGCAACCTGCTCTAGTGGAAGGTGTCCCTGCCAGTGGCAGGGGGTTGGAACTTGATGAGCTCTAAGGACCCTCCAACCCAAACCAGTCTGGGATTCCATAAGTAAGCTGCTGTGGCTGCTTTGTTAGCCTGTGCTGGAAACCCCTGGCCACCCCAACCTGCCTGCAACTGCACAAGGGCTGGATTCAGGGTCCCTGCACCCAGCTCACCACCCTCCCCACTATGCAAAGCCCCTTGTGCTCCACCGTGGCAGAAGCCACATCTCTTGGGCTAAACAACCAATCTTGCAAGTGCAGTTTGGAGCAGAGTTATTTCTGCAGGGTTATTTCCGCAGTCCTGATGCCTTGGAAACTGCAGAAGCAGGCGAGAGAATAGCTCATGGTCCCCTCGAACGCACCCGACCTCCCCGGAGGAGCTGGCTGAGTTAGTGGCTTGAGCAGGAGAAGACTTGTGCTTTATTCCCAGCTCTGCCACTGACTCACTGGGTGGCTTTGAGTGAATCACTTCCCTCCGCATGTGTTTTCAGCTGGGAAATGCCAGCTGCTGCTCCCCGGGACGTACCTTGCTGTCTGCAGGACAAGCAGCAAGGGCACAACACCATGGAGAAGGGCAGCTCTCAGCATCTGCCCTGAGAACCAGGTCATCAGCGTTAACAGGCACCAGGTAAAGCAGGCTGACACCCTGAGCTGTACCCAGCCTGCCTGAATCATAGAATCACAGCAGGTTTGAGTTGGAGGGACCTTAGAGCTCATCCAGTTTCAACCCCCTGACACAGGCAGGGGCCACTTTCACTAGACCAAATTGCT
>NW_009921480.1:0-20784 GCF_000696875.1 Nestor notabilis | reverse complement strand
CTTCCCTTCCCCAGGCTGAACCAGCCCAGCTCTCTCAGCCTGTCTCCAGAGCAAAGCTGCTTCAGCCCTCACAGCATCTCTGTGGCCTCCTCTGGACTCACTCCGGCAGCTCCACGTCCCTCTTGTGTTGTTGCCCCCAGAGCTGGGTGCAATCAGTCCCAGTCCCCAGGAGGACGCTCCCCAGGGATGCTCCCACATTCCGGGCAGCCCAGGTCTCTGGCTGTGGGCACCTCCTGGCACAGCCAGATCACACAGAGCCAGGTGAAGGCATCAGGCGGCTCCTTTCCTGCCATCTCCAGCAGATACAGTCCTGAAGGCTGAGCAGTTTGTTCCCTTCCACTTCCAGATGGCTCCAGAAAAGGCAGGGCTCGTGTTTTGGGCAGCTGTGGGCAGGGGAAGAGCACCCTCTGCCGCTGCTCCGGCCGGCGCTGCTGCACGCCCAGCATTCCAGACTGGAAAACGAGAGAAGCCCCGGCTTGTCACCAGTATAATAGGCACAGCAAAAGGAAGTTTATAAATCCGGTTTACTTCTCTAAATGGATTTGTATTTGGCATCTCTTTTAACAAGGGCAATGAAAACAGGCTTTGATATCATATGCTATCATTTTACTAATAAAAACAGACCACAGTTGCCAAATACATCTGAGCATCTTAAAACTGCTCTTTGAATTAAAGAGACATTGCCAAATTTAAAGTGCATGTGCTTAGTTTAGAAACTAGACTGCATCAATTAGACACGAGCACACCAGCAGTGAAAAAGGGCGCGGGCTCAGTGCGCCCAGCATCTTCTTATCCACATCTGTACATGCACGCAGCTGCTCCACGTGTACGTGTCTGGCCTCTGCTTTGCTCCTCCAGCAGTAGCATCCCTGGTGTGGAGCGGCCGCCGTGGTCCTGCTCCCTTGCACGCACCTGCCTGGGAGAGCTGGGCTCCCACAGGAATGTAAGCAGTAATGTTGATCAGAGTATGAGGCCCTGCTTCTCAGGGACAACAGGGGACCAGCAGCTGGGATGGTTACAAATCTGTCCCTGCATATCTCTGTCTCTGAGTCACCGCCTGATGAGGGCTAACAATGCAGGGAGTTATCAAAAAAGCAGCCGTCAAAAGGAATAAGTCTCAATATTCTTGTCCGTGTCTGCCTAAACCTGCCTGCATACCTTCATGCCATGCTGACACAGTCCCCAAGGTTTGGAAAGGCTCTCACTTCCCAAGAGTCAGCAGCTCACAGAGCTGGTTTGAGGAGTCCCAGTCTGCACTCAGCATGTGGGGGGATGCAGAGGGACCAGCATGAGGACCATGGCTCCCAGGGAGATGCGACCCATGTGCCAGCTCCCCTCTGGAGATGACCAACTCTCTCCTTCCTAGAGCTCCCAATCTCACAAGGGGGGCCTAAAACTGGGAGACATGAACTCCCCCCTTCCTCACCCCCAGGGCAGGTCAGGAATTTTCTGTCATAGTAATTTTCCTAAAGGAAAATCCACTTGTACCCAGCCACGCTTCTCAGCTCTGTGACCTTTAAGACTGACTGTCTGCTGGGAAAGCAGGAAACAAACAGATTTGTTTGGTTCAGTTTGATCTGACTCGAAATATTTTTGGTTGTGGTCCTGATCCAAAGTGTTTCATCTCAGATCAGTTCCACATTAATCTGTAATTCCCTGGCAGGCTGTGCTGCCAGCAGCCCTGTGGCTGGGATGCTGCTCCCTCTTGGGGCCCCACTCCTACACCAGCATGGATCTCTGCTCTGGCCAGCCCGGGGCAGGTACACCATGAGGGCAGCACAGCTCCACAGGCGTGTGTTTTGGAGGCTGCAGACCTCCCTGCGAGTGCAGGTCTGTGGCAGCCGCCCTCGTGGCTATCCCGAGCACTTCAATGCCCACATCTGCACTGGCTGAGAACTTGGCCCAGAAAGCATCAGGCTTCGGTGGCTCAGTGGGAGGCTCCTCTGAAGCAGCTCCTCACTGTCTTCTCTGCAGCTTCTATTTGCTTCTCTCTGCTCTGGGACCACCCCATGGCTTTCCAGTGCTCACCCCATCACTGATGATCCTCATCTTCTTGATGCCGTACCCTTTCCCTGCTCGTAACATGGCCGTATGTGAGCACGGTGGGAACCCAAGCCCTGCAGGAACAGACAGAACACCCTTTGCTGACTCTTGCTGCTGAGCTGGTCTCATTGGCATAAGTCAGTTAATGTTTCAGTCCACAAGAACATGGGGCAGAGGCCAGCGCTGCTGGTAGCAAAGCAAGGGCATCGTGTCAGGGACGGCGGCAACCAGGGACTGCAGACAACCAGTGCTGTGTGCGTTCGTCCCACAACTGCTCCCCAGGCAGACCTGGCTCCAGGCAGATGCAGCCCCTGTGCAGGAGGTGCTGATGGAATCGTGGGCCTGTGTGGGGTCTGCTCACAGGCCATTGTGTCTGAGACAGAGCAGGGCTGCTGTGACAGGGGAGCGGCCATGGCAGACAGAGAGCTCAGCCAGGATGGCGGGGTCAGGTCCTCACGTAGCGTGAGCTTGGGGCACTTGACACAACTGTGGCGTCCCTCTATTTCAGCCCTGGTTGTCCTCAGCTCCAACCAGAAAGTGTTTGCAAAGCATCAGGATACCATCCTTCCCTTTGGTAGGATTCACTGTGAGGGTGCTGAGGCGCTGGCACAGGTTGCCCAGAGAAGCTGTGGCTGCCCCATGCCTGGCAGTGCTCAAGGCCAGGTTGGATGGGGCTTGGAGCAACCTGCTCTACTGGAAGGTGCCCCTGCCTGTGGCAGGGGGTTGGAACTGGGTGAGCTTTAGTGTCCCTTCCAACCCAAACCAGTCTGGGATTCTATGATGCACATGCAGAGAGCTGGTCTGCAGCAGAGTCAGCTCCAGGGTGTCTCTGTTGGGCATGCACACAGCTCACTGTGCTCTGACCTGAAACCACAAAGGAGTTCTCAGGCATCCCTCACCTCACCTTGCAACTTGCTGCAGAAGTTTGTTCAGACACCAAAACACCCCAGCCAGCCTCAGTGGCTCTACCTTGAGGGTGGAAAAGAGCATCTCAGTGAACCTCTGTCCCATTAGTTACAGACTCCTTCCTCTACCTCTTACAGAGCAACTGCAGATGATGTAGGAGCCATCTAGTGCATGTCCTCAGATAGGAGGGATCAAAAGGCATGCTGAAGCTGAGGACAAGTCAAGATTGTGGCTTTGGGTGGAGCCACTGAAGAGCAAGGATACTGAGAGCAGCGTGAACCTCTGTGGTCCAGCACAGCCTGAAGCCCACAGCCAGCGCAGTGCTTTCAGAGGGGGAATATGTTTCCTCCAGCTATACCTGAGTTACCTCAGCACCTCTGTTTCCCACTGCCTTGCAAAATGGTTTCATAAACGGATAGTTTTCAGCCATGCGAGGCTGGTGCCCACACAACCTCCAGGAAAGATTTTCAGGTTGGCTCTGCAGAAAAATCTGACAGTCTGTGTGTTTGGGCTTGCCCAGCTAAGGTAACAGGCACACACCATCTCCTCAGACTCAGCTCCTCAGGCAGCATTACAAAGGCAAACGTTTGGATGCTTGAGACTGTGCTCCATGGCCCCATAGTGCATCTTTCCTGTGTTGTTTGTTTCTTGGTCTCTGGGCCAGCTCCTGCACAGGGGCATAAGACACACCATTACACACTTGAACAATTTATCACTTCAATTCAACGTTCCTTGAGCTCATTTCCTGGTAAAAGACTCACTTACCTTCTCCTCAATACTTAAGAACGCCAGCCCTACCAGGGAGCATCACCTCAGGGGCACTGGTCCCATGAACCATCCCACCCTGAGCAGCCACATCCTCCCTTCTGGATGGGCAATTTTCACTTCAAGGAATCACAGGATGGTTGAGGCTGGAAGGGACCTCTGGAGGTCACCTTGCCAACCCCCTCAGGGTGGGAACCTGTGAGGAGGGAGACCCATATGGAAAAGCACAGGTATCTAGGGCAAGGCTATGCTGACGTGCACACAGGGAACCATCACAACACTGCTGACTGCTTACAAGCAACTGCCTTACTGCTGCTTAGCACATTAATGTCAGGTCACATCCACAACTGCATGGGCACTGCAAGCAGTGGCAAATGCATGGAGAGTTACAGCCAGAAACAGCTGCATGAGCACAGTGCATAGAACTGCCACACTGTGACTTATGCCAGGAACTGTGCAAGGAACCAGCTCACAGCAGGAGCATAGCAGGAACCATCTCCATCCCTGGCACCATACCTACTCTCTTGGCATCACGGCATTAGGGAGGCCATAGGAGGGATGTGAAGGGTGGGGCAGAAGGGCAATGGATGGATACTAAGGGTGGGAGAGGAACTGGGAAAGGCAGACAGGCAGTGTGACTGGCCATGACAGGAAACAAGGAGCCAGAAAGAGTATTCTTGGTAATCTAAAAATAAAGTCTTTCACTTCTTCATCTTTGCTACCTCCAAGTGGTCAGTGCTGAGGACTTGGAAGTATGAGATGGTCCAGAGAGACAGCAACTATCTCTCTATAACTGCAGGACCCAGGAATAGCTTTCAGCACCATTATTTGGTGGGAATCAAGCCACATCACAGCTCCATAGCAGGATGACATGGTCAACCCTCCCACTCTTGATGCCGAAGTCAGTCAAGGAGCTGAGCAGTCCACACGCTGTCCTGGATTCACATGCAGACCTAAGCAGTGATACATGCTGCCTTTAATAACACCTCAAGGTACTGGGCAGACATTTGCAGAGCATCAGGTATGTGGAGATATGTGCTGGGTAGCTCTGCCAGCTCTCGCGCTTCAGGCTCAGTGGAGGGCACAGCCTGCCCAGCTGATCGTGGTTTCTCTATTCTCTATTTAAAATGTTCGCAATTCTTTGTCTAGAAATACTTTTGCTGCTCTTGGCAGCTCTGTGTGTCTTCCTAACACAATTGTAGCTTGCTTTGTTTTTTTCTGTTTATCTTTCCAAGGACACTTTGCCTGGTTTTTCTTATCTCCTCTGTTCTTCTTAAGAGCCTGGAATCACTTCAGAACAGCTACTGGGCTCACTGTTTTTGTAGTTATAATACGTTTCTTGTGCTCACCATCACTCTCACCAGCTACAGACTGTTTGACCTGCCCTCTCCCTTGCTGAGTTCTGTGGGAAGGAAAGCTGGACACACAGCCTGGAAGGGAACTGTGACATGCTCTAATCCCACAGATTAGTCAGAATTTACTGCCATAGGGTGAAGAACCAAAGCATAGCTCTGTGCTGCCAGGGATAGGCTGTCCTCCTACTTTATTGCCACAAAGCAAAATCCCAGGTAGCCAGGAAAGCCGAGCAGACCAAAAACTACTTGGACACCTCTCCCAGCATCTTCATCCTCCTGCTGGTTGGAGTCCAGAGGACCTGCCTCGAGCAAGCCCACCTCACCAGAGCCAGCACACCTGAGGCCAATCCGCTCTGCTGTAACCCTCTTTCATGCAATCATAGAATCAACCAGGTTGGAAAAGACCTCTAAGATCACCAAGTCCAACAATTTCCCAGCACTGCCAAGTCCATCGCTAAACCCTGTCACTAAGGGCCGCGTCGGCACAGTTTGTGAACACTTCCAGGGACGGTGACTCCACCACTGCTCTGGGCAGCCTGTTCCAACACCTGACCACCCTTTGGGGAAGAAACTGTTCCTAATATCCAGTCTAAACCTCCCCTGGCACAGCTTGAGGCCGTTTCCTCTTGTTCTGACACTTGTTCATTGGGAGAAGAGACCAGCCACCTCCTGGCTCCATCCTCCTTTCAGGTAGTTGTAGAAAGCAATGAAGTCCCCCTGAGCCTTCTCTTCCCCAGACTAAAATCTCCATTTTCCCTTTCCTTTCTCCTTTCCTTTCTCCTTTCCCTTCTCATTTCCCCTTTCCTTTCCTTTTTCCTTTCCCCTTTCCTTTCCTTTCTTTTCCCCTATCCTCCTTCCCCTTTCCTTTCCTTTCCTTTCCTTTCCTTTCCTTTCCTTTCCTTTCCCTTTTTCTTTCCTTTTTTCTTTCCTTGTCTTCTTTTCATTACAAGACTCCATCCCTGGGAAAATGACTGGTATCACTTCTGTGTCCCCACTGTGCTCAGTGGGGCTTGCTCTCTGTTAACAGAAGCCCAAGACCAAAATCAAGCATTTCTTACCCCAGTTTTCTCCTCTGGCTGCCTGTTCATGCCTTAGCAAATTTCTTTGGAACCCTGGAGCAGCAGGACCTGCAATTTCAGTCCAGTTGCTGCAGATCAGCATCTGTCAGCTAGTTCCAGTGGCACAGAACTAGCTTACACCAACAAAAGAATCTGTCCAGCAACCAGAAGCATTGTTCTCATTACACCTGCAATGATTTTGGTTGAGAGTTGTTCCATAGGGAATGGTGGAGCTGGCTGTTTCAGCCTGGTTTCCAATAGAAACAAAACTTAAGCAATCACACCTTTTGTGTTTGTTCATCCATCCCCAACAACTTGTGAACACATTGGCAGGTTTCACCCAAATCCTGATAGAGGCGTCAAGAAGTTAATGGCCCAACTTGACTCATGACACAAAGATCCCTCTCTCCCACCAACTGCATGGGAAGAACTCACACTGAAAGCTGCTGTGAGAGCTCAATTTCTATCAGACACCAGAAAACAGTACACAGAGCTTCCCCAAAGCCCTCCTCATGCAGAAGCTTCAGTCAGGACTCACACTTTTCAGGACACCAAAGGATCCACCAGAGAAGACAGAGCCCTGTAGAGGAGGTTTCCTCGAGCTGGCTGCTCAGACTTGCTGCCTCTGGTTTTGCAGTGAGGCTGCCACCTCCATAGGACAGACAGGTTAATGCTAAGAAACAGAATGACCAAGAATGCGAGTACCTGATGGAAAGAAGCAGCCCTCTGCCTTGGGAGTTCAGCATGCAAAAATACCAGGCAACACCACAAATGCCCTGGCCCCAGAACACCAGGAAGAGACACTACTTTTTACCCTTCCGGGCAGGTTTTAAAGACAATGAGGTCTTTTTTCAAGGGATCACCAAAGACTCAGAACAAAATCCAGGGGAAACAATTGATGTCACTGGCTGACATGCCCACTGCAGCACTTGAGCTGACAGGAAGAAGCACAAAAATGATACCAGTTCATTGTTGGTCTAACACCGGCCAAGGACATAGTCAACAAACAGTGTTGGTATCTCTCAGGAAACACAAAGCTGACAGCCCCAGCCTGTCCCAAACGAACACGTGATGCATTGACTTTGGCAGCACTGCCTGCTGCATGCTGTCATGTCAGTAAACATCCCCATGCAGGTATATGAAGGAAATGGATGGTCGTGGAACATGGAGAGCAACAGTATTTGCTACAAACAGGCAAGGGAGAGAGAAAAAACAGTCTTATAAATAATTACACTTCACTCTGTGATATGCCCATGAATAAGGAAAAGTAGGATTGCTGATGGGGGAGGCTGTCCCAGATACTGCCCCAAAGACATGGTATTACTTATGCTGCTGTGCAGCTGTGCACAGCTAAGAAGGTGGTGGTGCTGATGATGTGCTCCCACCATCCCTGCTGCTGCTTTCCTGTGTGTTTCCAGAAACACCTTTACCTTGCCACACAGTGTGGACCTCGCTGGTTATTCCTCTCTCAGAACATGGTCTCCATGTGCCAGTTTGCATGGAGTGGGATACAGCTCTATTCCAGGCTGTGTATGGCTGGACAACTAACCTGCAGCGGGGTTCCTCTGGGCCCCATACCTCAGAGGAGGCCACAGAGATGCTGCGAGGGCTGGAGCAGCTCTGCTCTGGAGACAGGCTGGGCTGATTCAGCCTCAAGAAGAGAAGGCTCCTTAAGGGGAGACCTTAGAGCAGCTCCCAGTGCCTAAAGGGGCTACAAGAAACCTGGAGAGGGGCTTTGGACAAGGGCATGTAGGGACAGGCCAAGGGGGAATGGCTTTAACCTGCCAGAGGGGAGATTGAGATGAGATCTTAGGCAGAAGTTCTTCCCTGTGAGAGTGCTGAGGCGCTGGCACAGGTTGCCCAGAGAAGCTGTGGCTGCCCCATCCCTGGCAGTGTTCAAGGCCAGGTTGGACAAAGGGGTTGGAGCAACCTGATCTAGTGGAAGGTGTTCCTGCATGTGGCAGGGGGCTGGAACTGGGTGAGCTTTAAGGTCCCTTCCAACCCAAACAGTCTGTGATTCCTCTCAGATCCAGCCCCTTTCCCACCTCACAGCCCATAGGCAAGCCATCAGCAAAACTACATTAGGCTGATACAATAGCTTGCATGTGGCTCCTGGCAATGCTGTCACTGTGGGAATCCCAGAAGCATGAAACTACGGCTCACAGCACAAATTTCAGTCACTGAAATGTGACTAGTCTAACACAGCCACTTCAGCTATTCTCTTTAAGCAGAACAGCTTGTTTCCAACACCTTCAGAGAAAGAGGGCTGTCTGAAACAGAACCAGGAAGCAAACAAGCAGCCCAGGCCACAGAGAAAAGCCAGGCCACGGCCTGAAATGTGCATCACAGCTTGTGAAGGTCCCTCTGAATAGCATCTGTGCCCTCCAGCATGTCAACTGTTTGGCCCCCATCTACTATCGTCCATAAGCTTGCTGAGAGTGGACTCTGAGGCATTAATAAAGACACTAAACATTCTTGGTCCAAGTGTCTAGAAAGCATTGAGTATCTGTCCTTTTCCACATCCTTTGTTTCTAGGTCCTCTGTCCCAGTGAGCAGCAAGTCCACTCTTATCTTAGTCTTTCACATCTGTTGGCTCCAGCACTGCTGATCTCTGGCTTTCCTCACTCCATTCCTGAAAGCTCAGGCAATGCCTCCATGCCCACTGCAGGTAGCCTGCCCCTGCCTCCCTCTGCTGAGGCTCAGGAGTCCCCCCTCTGGGCTCCTCCCCAACACACCACTCTGACATTAAGGAAGCTGGTCCCTGTCCGAGATGCTGCTATTTGAGTGGATCCAGGATGAAAAGGAAGGCAAAGTTGCAGCCCAGTCTATCCAGGGGAATCAAGGGTGAAATTTCACCCTTCCCGAAACACCTAAGCTGCACAAAGAGTACAGAAACATTTTAAGAGCAACAATGCCCCCTGCCTGTCTCCATCCCAGCACTCTCTTCCTATTACTTTGAATTTTCTAGATCTGCCCCCTCTCTCATACCAAAGCTAGGACAACAGGATTAGGGCAGCTGGGACTTTCAGGACTGGATTCTGCTTCAGCATGGTGTAGAGTAAGTGTGGCTTCACTGAAGTCTCTGCTGGTCAGCCTGAACCAGGGCTTGGTCATGGGCAAGTCGGGTCACTTTCAGAGGCCCAGATCCTCAGGAGCATCCAGAAATTCAGCTCCTTCTGTTTTCAGTTTCATAAGCCATACTAGTAGTTTAATCTTGCCTCTCCTTTCAAGTCTTTCACCTTTTCCAAACTCCCACTATGCCGAAGACAGGATACTGCCCAGATCTGGGCAACCCCAGATTTTGGGGCTTGGAGCAACCTGTTCTAGTGGAAGGTGTCCCTGCCTGTGGCAGGGGGTTGGAACCAGAGGAGCTTTCCCTTCCAACCAAAACCACTCTGTGATTCTATGACTCTATAATCTTCCCACTGACCTCACTAGGGTGCTTTGCATCTTCTTGCTTTCCAACGGTAGCATCTTGTCTTGACTCCCTGCTTTCTCCAAGTTTAGAGAACAAGCAAAGACAGAGGAGAGGCAGGTCATGGTGCCAAAGGAGGCCTGCTGGGCTGGACAGGAACAGTCATTTGTGGAGTGAGTCAATGTGCTCCCAGCTGTGACCTGGGTCCCCATAGGGATCTGGTTGCCTGAGTACCCCTTGGCTGTGGAGAGGATTAGAAGAGCCTGTCCCCAAAGGAGATCCTTGTGACTCCATGGAGCAGGGCAGGAAAGCTGCCAAAACTACTCTCTGGAGAGACAAGGAGCTGGGGTAGGATCACAGACGCCCCTGACGCAGAGAAAACCAGCTACTGGGAACATGGAACAAGGGACTGAGAAGCACAGCAAGGGAAGAGTTTGGGGCGATGAGTCACAGGCTGAACGCAAACACGGGAACAGGCTATCACGTGGCAATCGGTTACTGCATGTCAGCGTTACAGTCCATGTGCATTCGCTTAGTCCGTGCAAATAAGGTCACTGCAGCCAGCTTAGTGCAGTTCTGTCACATTGGCTAACTCGGATTCACTTGCCATGTGAATGTGCCATGGATTAAGGATGTGCACACAGATGCCCCCCACCGTCAGCCGATGTGTAACAGCATATTCCTGCGGTAACTTGTCCAGTCTGTCTGCGCCTCCAGCTTCATAAAAGCTTCATTAGTGAGGGAAGCCTCAAGAAAAGGCACCAAGGGGTATGGTAAGGTAGCTATAGGGTCACATAAACAAAGTTGCCAGCGGGGTTGTGTTCAAGCACAATAAGGACCCATCCCATGCCATTTCTGCCTTCCATCTTGGGCGTGCCTTCTCCAGGACCACAGCCACCCATGTTCCTCTCCTAGGCTGGAGCCTACTGGGCTTGGAGATGGCTGCTTGACAGAACTGCCTCGTTAGGAGGTTTCGCAACAGGCTCCCTGTGACTGTATTAAGCGGCCTGCATCATCTGTTTTGACTTTGCTGGATTTGTCTGTGTTCAATATATTTCTCGCAAGGGTCCCAGTTCAACCCTCACTGACGTCAATGGGAGTTGGTCCATTCCCTTCAGTGAGAGCGAGAGCTGTCCCTCGGTGCTTGTATCTTGGCTGTTCCATTTCAATGCCCAGCTCCGTACACCCTCCTACCTTTCCCATCCCTTCAACATGGCTGCTGCCTCCGCCATGTCCCTTCTGGCTGCCTCGCAGATCCTGTCCCAAACTCGCTCCTTGCTCCCTGACACTATACTGCTCTCATTGTTTACTCCATATCTCAATTTTCTGAGCACCTTCAGCATCATCATATTTCCTCAGCTGGACCCTAGCAGTGTTTCTGATTTTTAAACATAGACAAAGCAAGTTTGGTTGGTTGGCCTCTCTACCTGGGCAATATCCTCCTTCTACAGCACAGCCATCCACCTTGGCAGTAGGAAGGCTTTCACTTCAGTTAAGCCTTTCACTTTAGTTTTATTTCTGCATTAGCTCCTCAATGATCAGTTCCCATCCTAACTTAGATCTCTGTGTGGGTAATTATCAAAGAGGAAGGCTGGACAGCCACAGGAGTCCAAGAATCTAGTTTCAACACCACATTCTGTGAAGGATTCCCAGTGAGATTTCGGCTAAGCTGTTTAACTTCTTTGCTCTGTCCTGTAAAACTGGGAATCGTGCTCCCTTCTCTCCAGTGTTTTTTTTGATGGTGAGATGTCCTCACAGTACTTTTGAGACCACTACTAAATCCCATGCAGAGACCTTTACATCCCCAAGCCTTTCTGAGTTAGCACCATTGCTGCTTCTAAAACACTTCAAAAAAGGACAAAAAAAGATGCAAAATATTAGCTGATCACCCACCAGATAAACCTTTCATCATCTCCATGGACTGCGGGAGAAGAGGCAAGACAACACACGCCATGCATGCATTGTTTTAAGCCCTTTCCTAACGCACTGACCTCAGCAATGCTGGGGAGAAGATCCTGCACTAAGACAGCTCCATGGTGTGACCTAGTACAGCCTTGCTTATGTTCTCAAATTCTCATCTTGTGGCAGATGGAAAAAGACAAGGAAAGAGGGTACAACGGGTACTCTTTTCCTTCCACATCCCAGCTGGGCTTGGCTGGAGCTGGCTCCAATTATGCTGGTGGAGCCCAGCACCGTGCACTTCTGAGGCTGCCACAATAGCTCCCAGTGCCAGAGATGAGCTCCCAGGCAAAGTGGGAAGTGGATGGGCTGAACGTGGCACCCCCACCTCCATGCAGCAGGCATAACTGGGGAGAAGCGGATCAGCTTTATCAGTAACAGATATTCTGCTGGAAGGGGGTAGGCTTCCTGTGGGCTCCAGCAGCGAGGAGGGAATGGCAAAGCACTCAAACAGCAGTCAGCCACGGTTCCAGAGGAACATTTTCAAAATATTGTCTGTCCCACTGATATGCAATCACAGAGAATTCAGCCTCAGAAGCAACCCCATAACCCACCAGATTTAGAGATGAGAAGAAGGGGAGACAATGCTTCAAAGCTGATGGTGTCCAGGGTACCCCTGCACATCATCTCCCTGAGGATCTGCTGAGGCCCATTAACTCTGCTGCAGGGAAACCCTCTCTGACTAACGCATTCTCACCCAGCTCCCATCCTACAGGCACGTCACAGGGAATGAACTGTCAAAGCCAAAGCCAGCCAGCTTCACACTCCCACCTTCATCTGCACTGCTATCAGAGACAGAGACATGCAGTGGCACTGCTGTCAAGCTAAGGAGGAACCAGGGATGTGAGAAGGGGAAGGAGGACAGATGGAAAAGGTGAACGTGGGCTGCCAGAGCCTTGCTCAGGTGGGAGCTGGGCAGAAATGGCAGCAAGTCCACTATTTACGAGGAGTAAAGTGTTACAGAGCACAGCTGGGCCTGGACTACCTTCACCAACACCAGAGCCTGCCAAGATCCTAATAAAACCCAACACAGGTTGACTCGGGTTCTCATGGTGCTCCAGAGTGGCAGCTCCCACTCCCCACCTGGGGCCCACATGCACAGTGAGCACGTACTTCCCCAGCACCCCACCGCACCCAGCGCCTCCAGGGCCTCCCTGTCCTGCCCAGCGCCAGGCTGAGCCACCCAGGAGCGGGTCCTGCCCTCACTGCCCAGCCTGCCCTCCGCAGCCCCGCGCAGGCCAGAGCACGCCCACCGGCTGTTGTTGTTGGTTTTGGCTCTGCAGTAGCAGGCTCCTTCCAGCAAGAGTGGTATGAATAATTGCCCAATTAACTGGAGGAACTTCCAGATGTGTGTTTGCTTTCATACCCATCCAGCCCCCCTCAATCCCACGTGCCTAACGCCGTGGAGAGCGGTGTGGGTGGGAGAGCCAAGGCTCTGCTGGCTCGTGGGCAGGGCTAGCCCACTGCCTGGTTCCGCTTCCCCCTCCATCCCCACCTCCCTCCTGCTCTTTAAATGGGGAAATGGTCTTTTTTTAACGACCCTGGGGAGAAGGAAATTTGCCCTGCCTGCCAGAGCTTGGTTGCACATGCCAAAAGCCGAGCAAGCGGAGAAGAAAGCTGATCCCATGTTATGATTTTTATCAGGTGCACATACAGTGAACTCTCTAAAGACAGGTATTTTTTGCCACTTCCCCCTCTCTCCCCTTTTCCCATCGAATAATCTCACATTCAACAGAGGTTTTATTATCAGCCAAACTGCTTTCACCCTTCAGTACACACTGAAGCGTTTCAAGATGTGGTTCTTCTCTGTTATCAGGGGCATCCAGCCCCAGCAGTGCCACCCATCCGCTTCACACTGCCTGAGGAAGCCGAGGCTTTCTAGGATCTGGGTAGAGATTTAACCTAGGCTCTGAGTCTGGAAGTCAGTGAACAGAACAAGGTCAAAATATGGCTCAGCTCCCCACAGCATGAGCGTCCCTCCATCCCTCATTTACACAAAAAGTGCAAGGGGTGGCTTTCTTCTCCTCTGATTTTAGCACCCAGTTCAACACGTGAATAGCTAAGTTCTAGTGAGAAACAACAGAAGCAGCTCCAGAGCGACCTGCTCCATCCGATAGTGCCTAAGACAAACGAGCTAATTCACTCATGGAAGGCTTCAGTCTCTGCACTGCACAGCACAGATGAAGCTTAAAGGACAAAAATCACACCAGATGGCAAACTTCTAGACAGCTAGTGTCTGGGGAAACGAATGCCATCCAAAACATGCGCTCTGCCCAACTAACAGCATGAGTGAAGCAACTCCAGCATAAGGCATTCTCTCTGACCAAAATCTCAACCTTGGGACCCTTTGGACAGGATGTTCACAGATAACAGCAGCTAGGGGTAATGACCTGTTTGGAAGTGGCATTAGCTTGGCATTGTGGACATCACACGACTCCTTGCATCATCCAATTTCCAAGGTTTTACTTTGTAAACCTTCAGACAGCAACTAGCAGAGAGCACCTGGGACTTACCACCAACACAATCACAGCCAAAACATTTCCTTTAGCACCAGCACACAGATGCACATACAGCACTGTTGATGCAGAAGGCCCATAAGACCTGCTGTTCATCCAGCAGCTGACAAAGACTGAACCCAAAGAAAGAGGACAAACTGCCATGTGGTCCTTCCCCATGGCGTACAGAGAGCCTGACTCACTGCAGGCCAAGCAAATGCTCTCTTCAACCAGGCAGCTTCAGGGAAAGCGTGCTCGTGAAGCTGGTGAAATGATTTGGACGATGTTCTGCTTCCCCAGCCTTTGAATCAGGACAACTGGTCAGGGCAGACAGCCAAGCTCCAAATACCGTTAAAAGATGAACGATGATGTTTTCCTGAGAGAAGCTCAACAGCCAACATTAACTTTTCAGTAATCAGCAAATAGTCCAGTGTCAAAAACACTTTTCCATGCCAAATTTTCATACCACACATCACAAGACTGGGGTATAAAGTCCCATTTCTCACAAGTCTCTTCAAACACTGGAAAAGTCACTGCTGCCAGGAATGACTTTCCCTTGCCCCCTAGATTGTTGTTCAAATCCTGCCCACCTACAGCAATGACAACTCATTTGTCCCCTTCTCTCCACAGCACATTTACAGGTCAAATCCAGATGTGGCGAACTAAATGATCAGGTGGTTTGCTTCAGACAGAGCATGAACGTGGTTGCTAGAAAGCACCTTACCTGCTCTATTGCCTGCTCTTAGGAGAAGTTATTCGCAGCTCCTCTACTTGATCTGCTACACATGGGGCAGCTTCTGCAGGCTGGCATTTGGTCTTCCACAAAAGGACAGGGTGTTGTAGCCTGGGGGGAAAGAGGAGCTGCCACATGTATGAGGAACACGAAGAAGGCAGGGTCCAAGATGCTGGCCTGAGGTATGAGACTGTATAGCACCAGAATCAGAAAAGATGGGAAATTAGATAAATGCCCAAATGGAGACAAAACTGTATATTTTCTAAGGACAAGGCCTTATGTCTGTCTTGGGCACTGGTGTCTCAACCCGCTCTGACATACATGGGCAGGGGCACTGAGCCTGCCCGCACACAGAGTTGCTGTCAGAAGGCAGAGGAAGCTTTTGGGCTGTACAGTATTTTGCAAGGGTGGAACAACTGCCTTCCCCTTTGCAGCCGTTGCCCTCCCCACCACCCCGCAGGACTCTAAGTGGGCCATAAATGTTTTCAGCATGGCACTTTACCAAGCATATGCCATAAATTACAGTCCCGTGCCGATAATAAGTCAGGTAATAGCGCCACTTTTTTGTCCTGCCAACTGCACAAAAGGTGACAGAGGGGAGGGAGGGAGGTGGGGGGAGACGCCTATTAGCACCAGGCTTGATTTTAAACGCGATGGAAAGTGTTTGTTCAGCTGGAAGTGAGAGAAGTCCTTAACCCGAGAGCACACGCTAATGAAAACAGAGTGCGCAGCAGCACGAGGGGCAGCGGCACAGAGCAGCGATTCACGCTCTGGCACAGGTGCGAGGACCAGGCCTGGGTCAGAGCACCCACAGAGCCTGCTTTTGCTCTGGCTCCATCTCACACCTTCTGGAAACACTAATTGCAGGTTCTGCTCTGCCCTAGGGGAGACACAGACAGGTCCAAGAGCACCCAGTGCCGTGGGTTTTGGTGCAAAGCCCACTCAAATAGGCTGAGCAAGGGACATGCCCTGGCCATTTGGATGGCACAGAGACAGACCCACTGCAGCCAGAGGCCCTCTGGGCATGACACTCTTCTCATCCTTCTCCCAGGTGGGTTCAGCCTGTTCTCAGGTCTCCAAAAAAATAAGGCATCTGATCACAACCTCAGTTGTACACTCTGCTGTGAACTCTGCAGACCCCTCACCTCTCCCAGTCCATCCCACTCTGCTAATTGCACCCAAGACCCAGAGCCAGCTGCCCAGGCAGAGGCACAATGCTATGAGGGACATTAGTGCCCAAAAAAACAGATCCTGCTTTGACTGGTGAAAACCAGTAAGTTCCCTGAGAAGAGGCAGCACTGTGTTTGGGCTGCTGCAGAGGCGAACAGGGGGAAAGAAGGGACCAAGAGAATATCAAAGACAGCACAGGCCATAAATCAAGCAGCATTTAGTTATTCATACATACACACATACATCCATGTGTGTAGTGTGTGACTCATCAACAGTCCCTGGAGCTTATGCTGTACGCCTGCACTTGAGAATACACCAAACTCCTATAAAATCAGCCTCTCAGGAGAAGCCCTGGGAAAATAAGCCATTCCCTAAGACCCCACAGGTCACCAGACAGGCATTCCACGGGTGGAGGCAAACTGCGATGTGCAAGATCCCTCAACAATGAGCTCGTCCTCCACACAGTGAGGAGCTGGCAAGAGTGCCCCAAAGGTGCCCACCAGCCAGAAGGATCTCTGTGGACCTGACCCTACTGGGTATCTAATGTGACAGCAGAACCTGCAGCCAAAGCCGGGTGCTAATCAGCAATCATCACACGTTGGAGCACCTGATGCAACATGCTGAGAGTGTACTATGCATGTCAGCATACATCTACGTCCTGGTCCCCTCATGGGGGAGGGGAATTAAAGTCATCCAGGAGGGAGGATGCTAGTTCCCTCCTAACAAATCCCTTGTCCATGCCAAAAGGATCACACAGTACCAAAAGCCAACCCTTCCCACAGTGTTCATGGTACAAGAAGATGATGGCCTCCCTCTAGAAGGCAGGAGGTACCATAGCTGGGGAGAGGAAAGGGATAAAGAAACAGGAAAAGTTGGCTGCAACCCATTCAACCCAATGGGTAACACGGGGTCCGCAGAGCACTTCTTGGAGTCCCAGGGAAACACGTGGCTGCCTTCACAGTATTGTTCTTCCTAGCGTCATCCACCAGCACTCTCCTAGTTTTGGCACTTTTAACTTTAGCCTCACTCTCACTGTCGGGAGGAACACAGACAGCTCATCCAGCAGAGCAGATTCAGGTCTGGCTGCTGCAGGTGGAAAGAAGGTGATCCACACCACTGGGCAAACCTCCCATTAAGATGCTGGCACGTGATAAGGAAAGGATTTACTTAATTATCCCATGGTAATTCCCGGTTTTACCCACAGGAGGTCACACTTTGCCAGGCTTACCAGCTTCCCATGCAAGCACCTCTGTACAAGCAGCCTTGCTGTGGGACCAGCAAAGCTCCAGTTTCATTAGCTCAGGTTTTGGCCAAAGTCCCTTCAGTGCATCGGCATTCTCTACCAGTCCTCCAGCCACGCTCCTGCCTGCCCTACAAGTGCTAGCCACCTTTCCATGGCTGTTGGACATCCATGAGGACAGCTTTCCTCTGGGATAGCCCATTCCACCCACTCAGCCATTCCTCACTCTTCTCTTGCTTTCATGTCCTTTCCAGTCCCTCCACTGCCCCTGCCATAAGGACTCCACTACATGCAATGCCTGGACCATGATTGCTTGGTTTCATAAGAAAATCAGGTACGCAACTGAACGCACTGGAGAAATGTCTGTTGCAATACACTTCAGGGAAATGAATGCTCAGGTAGAATAGTATCACCACACAAAGAAAGGCTTCGGTATGAGTTCACCTGTTATTAGTCTTCAGAAAACAGAGAGAAGCCACCCTTAAGACACAAACCCACAGGAAACAGGCTTCACCAAACACTGCACTTGTGGAACTACCTATATCACATGAAAGTTCTCTTAACACTTAGGGAAGTTGTTGACTTGCAGCCCTATAAACGAACATCCTTTATTTATCCCTAGAAAGCCCTTGTGCCCTCAGTGCCCAGGGGGTCACCAGGTCTTCCTCTTTATTTGATCTGCTGCAGGGTTTAGTACTTAGAGCCTTAGTGCTCCTTGGCTCGTGTAAAGCTGCCGGCAATGAACACCTTTCTCCAGGAAAAAAAGTAGATGCATTCAGTCATGTTTTCCATCAGCCATCAACCAGCTACTCAAACATGGTTTTCACGCTCTCTCTCACATCCCTCACAGTGCAACAGCCTGAGTCCAGGCTAGTGAAGATTAGTCAGAGAGCTGTGTCTCTCCGAAGTTTTAAAAGAGCATACAACATTCTCTCTGTCCTCATCATCTGCCACTTTTTCAACCTCTGCTATTTCACAGGCTGCTGTCTTCTTTTACCCTGCCATCACACGGGCCCTCCTCCTGAAAGATCTCCCTGCATTGATCTTCCCTCTGTGCAGGGCTCTGCCTCTTTGAACTCTATCCCCTATGGCACCAGGGTTACTGGAGTGGTAAAACCATCGGACAGTGCAGAGAATTGGGTGACAGAAGTGACATTCTATTCCTAAAATATCTCTTGATAGTGCACTGCTGAGCACCAGTACAGAGGTTTGGAGAAAGCCTTCAATTACTTCTGCTTTCTGAACACTGAGGACAACTTTTTAGCTAAAGGATATGTTCAGTTCAAATCATGGTTCACATTTCAGCAGAGAAATTCCTGAAGTCCAAACTCCCTCTCTGTGCCTGGTCTTGATTTCTAAAGCCTGCCAGTCCTCAGCTTTGTGAACACCTTCTCTTTGCTGCAGTTTCGCTGGAGAAACATGGGAATATCAGCACTGCTTTACCTCAGAGGGGCACCATGAGCCCAAATATACAGAGGAAGCACATACTACAGTGAAGGGATGCTATAAATACTGAAGACAGATGGAAGCTTTTCATCCTCCTACAAAATCTTATCAAATACTGTCCACACTTATCTCTGTTCCCACACTTCTCCGTCTACTTTCATCCTCTTCTAAACCTGCTTTCCTTGCTAGCTCGAATTCAGTTAGCATACGGAACATAATCCTTTCCATGTGTGCAAGTACCCTCTAGGACCCTACAGAACCAAACACAAGTGAAAGCAAAATAATGCATTATATCTCCAAATACATTTGGATAAACAAATTATTTCTCAGCACAGCTTCTGGAAATGGCTCTGTCGTGTGCATCTGCGACATGAGTTCATTGCTCTCCAAAGCAGTACCAGCCAGTCACAAAGAAGCCTTGGAGGAAGCACATATTAATATAGGCTTCATAGAATCACAGACTGGTTTGGGTTGGAAGGGACCTTAAAGCTCACCCGATTTCAACCCCCTGCCACAGGCAGGGACACCTTCCACTAGACCACGTTGCTCCAAGCCCCTGTGTCCAACCTGGCCTTGAACACTGCCAGGGATGGGGCAGCCACAGCTTCTCTGGGCAACCTGTGCCAGTGCCTCAGCACCCTCACAGGGAAGAGCTTCTGCCTCAGAGCTCACCTCAATCTCTCCTCTGGCAGGTTAAAGCCATTCCCCCTTGTCCTGTCCCTACAGGCCCTTGTCCAAAGCCCCTCTCCAGGTTTCCTGTAGCCCCTTCAGGCACTGGGAGCTGCTCTAAGGTCTCCCCTTCAGGAGCCTTCTCTTCTCCAGGCTGAACCAGCCCAGCCCTCTCAGCCTGTCTCCAGAGCAGAGCTGCTCCAGCCCTCGCAGCATCTCCGTGGCCTCCTCTGCTTAGCGCTTCCAAAACACTGTGAGTGTAGCCAATCTTTGGAACAGTGGACTGCCTTCCCTGACTCCTACAGCACCAGCCTTCATCAGAGACAGGGTACCCAGCCCAGCCACACCAATGCCCATAACCCTGCTAACCATTTGTCCGTGGCACAACGGATGTTGTGTCTACCTTCCTTCTGCCCAGTAGATTTCAGATAAATACGAAAAAAAACTTAAAGACCCTGTTTAAAATCCAGTTGCAATGGCTACATCTCCTCTTTGTGTTTTACATTTTCTGTTTCCTTACCATGTCTTGTACTTTCCTTGTGGTTCTTTGTGGTTTCTTTTAGATTGTAAACCTTCCGGGTAAAGGATTTCTTATCTTGTTTGGCAAGGGCCTGCATTACCAAGCTGTGTACATTTACAACATCATATAAAAGATTAGTACTTTATTGGTCACTTAAGCATTCCTAGTTAATAGTCTTTAATGTGGCACTTATTTATCCAGCTATAAGGAGAACACTGCTGCCAAGTCAAGTCAAATAAACACTATGGAAGTCCTTCATCTTTGAAATGAACTCATTTCTCTCCTGGCCATTTCAGGCCTTGGGAAAAAAAAAACCAAAAACAGTCACATTGTTACTGTGCACAAAGCTATTCAGATCTTAAAGTGTTCTTAAAGAAACAATTGCATCAAGGATTTCATAGACCTATCATGGTGTTGGTTGGAAGGGACCTTAAAGGTCATCCAGTTCCAACCCCCTGCCATGGGCAGGGGCACCCTCCACTAAGACCACACTGCGCCAAGCCCCATCCAACCTGGCCTTGAACACTGCCAGGGATGGGGCAGCCACAGCTTCTCTGGGCACCCTGTGCCAGTGCCTCAGCACCCTCACAGGGAAGAGCTTCTGCCTCAGAGCTCATCTCAGTCTCCCCTCTGTCAATTTTGTTTTATTATCACTGTGTTTTCCACCTGAAGCTCTGCAGGGTCAGTGAACAGTGCAGCCTCCTGTGCAGACCCACAAGCCCAAGGTCTCCTCACCCAACACTGCTGCACTCCACAGCCCTGCTGCCCGCAGTGCAGCACCTTCTACCCACTGCCTGTCATCCCCCGCCTCCTCAACACCGCCCCACATCGCCCCTCACAGTCACCCTTCACAGCCCCTGAAAGTCACCCCTCACCACCCCCAACCCTTCTAACTTCCCATCACCCCTCATTATCACACCTGTCACCCCTCACCCCACTGACCCTTCAAAGCCCCCCATCACTGTCACACTTGAGAACCCCTCATCATTGCCTCTCACACGACTCAACCC
>NW_009921479.1:0-17930 GCF_000696875.1 Nestor notabilis | reverse complement strand
ATAATTTATATTAATATTTTTAATAGATCCACATCCTTTATGAGTATTTGAATGCACATCTTTATTAAAAAGATAATAGCAAAATGTTGATTGCATGGGAGCCTAAAAGGGCTGGAATGACCTGTGAATCCCATTACAGATTTCTTCACAGGGATTCTAACAGCTCCAACAAGTTCTGGACTGCATCCTGAA
Organism: Nestor notabilis; assembly: GCF_000696875.1. NCBI lineage: Eukaryota > Metazoa > Chordata > Aves > Psittaciformes > Psittacidae > Nestor > Nestor notabilis. The sequence continues at coordinate 17,738 of NW_009921479.1, read as the reverse complement.
TCCTGAAGCATATTTTTAAGCAAAAACATGCTAAATCCACCATCAGATTAAAATAATTTATGTGGAAGGTCATCTAGATCAGTTATGGTTTCTTCTGTAGATCCACATATAAATTTCTAACTTTCAGTGTCATATAGTGCATAAAAAATAGAAATTTTAACAACAAGATGCTAATGATCCTGAGTCTGCATGCCTGCCGATTCTTGCTTATAATGGGACAAATGATAGATCCTTTACTGACCTACTTGGGATAAGCACTATGTAAAAGATAGGCATTTTTATTATTTCACCATATGCAGTTACATGACCTCTGCTGAAAAACAGTAGATTTACCTAGAGGCATGTTATTAGGAGATAAGAGTCTGGTTTACCTTTTTAACATAGAATTCACCATTTTAACATAGAATTTTCTTTAACCTAAGATACAGGCTCCACAGGTTTTCAATAAGGATATATATACTACAGTGGAATTTTATTATCACAATATCCACACTGTTGCTTAAAAATATTGCAGGTAAAACAGAAACAGTGATTATATGTAAAGCCAGGAGTTAATTATTAGTATAACTGAAATCTTAACAGTCTAATTAGACAGTTAGCCAACACCTAACTATAAGAAAAAAAAAAGAAGCAAGGAACATAAAGAAAAGGATACCACCATACAAAAAAATAAAAAAGCAAACCAAAGCCAAAATCAAAAATCCCTCAGTAATAATAATACTGTTAGAATTGCATCACACATTTCCTAGCTGCTAACCCTTTTTCTGGTGTTCTATTGACCCTTCCACATTGCCTCAGGATCCTTCCATCTGCTAGGGTAATGTGGTGAATCACTAGCACCCAGCTCCTTCACTGGGAAGACTGTGATGTTGACATCGTTGATTTCTTCACTTTAGGATCTGCTGGGGTCATTTAATTTGTTTGCTAATGGTCTTCTACATGCTTTTTATTCACTGGTCTGCAAATCCATGCTGCATCCAGATTTTCTGTATATGGTGCACTTGTAATACCCATAAAGCCAGGTCTGCCTTTCTTTAATTAACCATTGATGAGTTGTTCATAGCCAGTCTGTAACACACCTTTTATCCCATTCCTGCATTTCTTTATACTGCATCCTGTGCCTCTTCTTCTCAAAGCCCTTACTAACATACCAGGCCTTTAATTCTCTGCATTGCTTCATTACATTAGAGTCACAAATATCTCATTTATACAGAACAACTACTTACTACAACTGTATATAAAACTATGGTTATACTACAAAAAGACAAGCCATATTAAAATCAATTAAGCATGGTCATCTGGCTATAAGAGAAAAGTACTGTTATAGCTAAGCCATGTCAAAGAAAAGTTGCAGGCAGATCAAGACAAGGTCAGGCAGAATAAGATTAAGAAGCCATAGTCCTGAGGCCTCATAAACTCATTAAAAATTCTGTGATCTGTTGCTAGCAATGACAATACTGCAATTATAGCAGTGATAATACTGTATTACTGAGCTACAGGCTAGAACAGATAACACATGTGTTAAAAATGCTGAAATAGAGTCTTTGTACATTCTCTCTGACCTAGTTTACAGACTAGTATCTGGGTTATTATAGGAAAGAATCTATTTAACAATAAAAAAAATTATCTGAGTTTTAGGAATACCTATAAAATGACCTAAAGTGTTTAAAGATATAATTGAAAATGTGGCTTAAAAAAATTTGGGCTTAGTTTTCTATTGCTACCTCTCTATAGTTTAAGGTTTATGATTTAGTCTAAATAAAGCCTTCTGAAAGAGAATGTACTGTGGAAACCCATGCCAAAGGAGGTAATAGTTTCTGCAGTGATTCAGCAACCTTAACTTGGGTAGGGAAAATCTGTTTCTGAGAAACCTTTACGAGCTGTCAATTCCACTTTAGAAGACAATATCCTTCTCAGTGTGATGGTTGGCTTCTCTAATGGGATTGCATTTCTCATAATACTTTCCTAAAGTTGTATTCTTGTGCTCTAGCTTTTTTTTTTTTTTTTTTTTTTTCCTGAGCAGATTCTGAATACTTAACTTTACCAACATTTAATGTAATCTATAATAATTACGTCTCGGATTGAGATCTTGCTTTATAAGTGAAAAATTCAGTGAATCACTTTTTTCTTAAGAAGGTAGATATTCCAAATCACTCAATACATCTCTAAGAAGCATACTTTCATGTGGTTCTATTTTATATGCCAATTCCTTACTCATACAAAGGTACAAGGATCTGAAATCCACCTGAAAGTCAAATACAATATTAAACACATATTAAAGGAAGTTATATCATATTTAAGGGATGCTTTAGTACATCTTCATTGTATAGGGCACCTTCCATATTTTTATTACTTCAATAGGATCTTTAATAGGTTTCCTAAAACTGTGCAGCCTAGTTCCCACTACTTAAATCAAGGACATCCCCAATGATAAGATTTCTTCCTTTGTTATTTTTGAAAGGCAATATTTCCCTTCTCTCATTCTGGTTTGGTGGACATCTAATTATATCTTGTCTCTCTTACAGAATCAAGTGTGCCTACTTGATGTATTTGCAAATTTATAGTAGGATAATAGCAATAGGCTTTTTTTTAATCTAATTAAGGGTTGTCAGGTGGTTAAAAGCAAGTAGCCTTTATAACAATGAAAAAACTTCTTCTCTTGAAGGAGGAAAATACAGTCTCAAAAGAAAGCTTTTTCTATATTATTATTTCATTATTGATACTTATTCACAGACTTTCTGCTGTTAAATAAAACATCACTCAATAGATAATTCTGAAAAGAATAAACCTTCATAATAAATATTTTCTGTTGCATTTTCAAACAGCTAACATAACTGAAGACATATTTGTACTTCAGCTCTAAAATTCCAGGTGTTGAATCTAAAAAAAAAAAAAACAAACAAAACTTGGAAAAAAAAAAAGCCAATATAATTTGATAGAAAAGCCTACCAGTGTTGATTTCATACCTCAAATGATCAAATGAAACAATTTTAAGTTGTTTTCAAACAGACTTTTAAAATAGCAAAACCAAACTCCTTTGCCTCTGATCATTGCTCAGCTTGATACCCTCCATATGCCTTTTCTCTTTTATTCTTGAATGTGACTTGTTTTTCAAGCACAGATATGATACAAAAATAGGATTTTTAAGGTGGGAGAATTCTGGTTTTAACTAATTTTAATACATGGAAGAATATATTCTAGTCACACCTTTATGCCCTTCCCATCCATTGATATGACTATAAAAAGCATTAGATCATTTTGTCAATTTACCTGGCAACAATTTTTTACAGTTTATTTTCTAAAGCTTTGCTTAGTCTTAAGTATTTCTTAGCCATGCTACTGCATCTAAATGTTAGCAATCTTAACTGTTTTGCTTTTCTCAAAGAAAAAGCCTTTATTAGCAACCTTTTCCTTTTCTGCTTAGTTCAGAGTTTATACAAGATTTGGTATTCTAAGTATAAAGATGAATTAAAAGTCTGTATCTGTTTCCCTCATACCTTTGTTCTTTCTCCTTCCTTCTTGTTCTTTTTTTAATTAATGCTAATTCTGAAGGATCTTTAAGTCAAAATATGACAGAATTCCTCCCCAAAATGTACTGCAAAGTACAAGTTTCCAGCTGGGGTTCTCCCTCCACAATAAAATTGTTGCATGAGCAATTAATGAAGCTGACCTGCTATGAATTTATTTCATATGTCCCATGTTCTTCTCCATTCTTCTCTCCCCTCCTTTTTCATGTCCATTTCCATTGTGTCCCTTCTTTTGGTTCAGGGCCCACCTCTAGTGAAGTATGTCTGTTGCACCTGTATAGCACTTTCAGCTCTTTCCACTTTACCTACCACCCCTTAAATGTGGAACTAGGTGGGAAATAGGAAAAGGGTGCTCTAAGTGACTGGGAGAGAGTAGTGATGCAGCGAACTAGAGATAAGTCAGTGCAGAACTGGGGATTGCCCAGCTGATTGAGCTCTATCTAGCTTTCCCTAAAAATGGTCATTTACAGAGTCATGGAAACCTACCCAGTCACCAATTTTCACACAGTTTTGAGCATCTGAGACCTTTCGTTCTCCTACTTGGTTAAAAACAACCAAAAAATTAAAAAAAAAAAAAAAAAACACAAACAAAACCAAAATCAAAACCAAAACAATAAACAACAAAACAATCCAAACCCCACTAAAACTAAACAGCAGAACAACCCAAACAGGTGTGACTGACAATCTAACAGGCAGACACAGGACAAAAACTATAGTTTTCTAAATAAAGCAATCCAAAAATGGTGAAGTGGTGCTGCCAGAAACAAGAAAATAATCTATGGAATTATACTAGACCAACTCAACAAGGTATTGCTATGATACAAGAGCAAGAATATCAAACATGTTGCATTTAGATTTGTGTTAACAGCAGTGCCACATATTAGAAAAAAAAGAGTGATTACATAAGTCTTGCTTAGGGATGAAGTCAGAAGGTTTTTAAACCAGAAAGGACAAGTATAAAAGGAGGAAATAGTATTAGAGGATATAATTCACCCAGCGCATCACTTGTTCTCCTGTAAAATGTTAAGAGATGGATAGTATTTATGAAAGCCTCTTTGCATTTATAAAGATGTCTCTGCAAAGAAACATTACAGTTTATACTTTGACATAAGTTAAGCACAACAGATGTGCCCAAAACGGTAAGATTAAAATGTAAGTTTTAATTAACCCATGCTTTGAGTGCCCTCTCACCAGAGGTTTTATTTGAGGCTTTGCTTAAAGCCTCTTTTTTTATTACACTAGGTTGTATAATACAGCATTGAATGCAAGGTTACTTTCTGTACTTCAGAATATGTTTACATTTGTGGGGTTTAAAGTTATCTAAACTTAAAACTAACAACAGCACTTCTAGAGAAACACAAATCATTATTTATTTTTTTTATTTTTTTTATTTTGCATACTTTCTAAGGAACAAAATTGCAGTTTATATCTGCCATACTGCATCAGGAGGCTTGGAGCATCTTGATCTGGAATGTAATGAGCTGATTCAATGAAATATTACCAAGTTTATGGATCACAAAATCTATGAAACAAGACAACAAATACCCAAATTAAGTATAAAAATAATGAAAATTTCAAAAATATACTTTTTGCCTAATCCTTGTTTTTCTTTTACTATAGACTATTTGGTAATCACTATAGTTTCAAACATTTTTGCACAGATAATTTTCAAGTTAGAAAAAATAAATATTCAGTCAATTACATCCTTTTGCCGAATTCTAATTTTAAAAGCTGATGAAACACCAAAACTATCAGTTGTGCCACTGGTGATAATATCAGAATATTTGTAAAGTAACAAATTTCTAGAATAGGATACAATACTGATTTCCTGGTTAATCAGAAATCATTCCACTGAAGAAAAGCCTAGAAATGTGGAAAAAAGTAAATTCTGTTCTCAGAGCATGTAGTTGAATTTCAGTACTTTGATGCATCTTAAATGAATATAGGATGCTGAAAATTAAACTTTACATAAAGCCTTAAGAGCTACTTAATTTTGCCTCATTTGTCAATTACAATGTTCAAACCCCCATGGCCTCATATTACTGGCTGCAACTCTGTCTGATAGGATCTTCATGAAAACCTGCTATATTATCAAAAACATTTTTCTATTGATTTTGTGAATTGAGGTTCTGCATCTGTAGAAAGAGGTAACTCCCAGAGCAGACTTTTTATTTTTTAACAAGTTTCTTTTCATTATTGGTGAGTATATCTGACAGAAGAGGGGTTTGAGATCTTTCCGACAAACCATATTTATAACATTTTTACATCTGTAATAGGCTTTCAAACTATTAATGAGTGCAGTTTGTGGTACAGTTTGACTATGTCATTTCCTGACACTGTAAGTAGATTAATTAACCTGTTCATTTCCTTAAATTCCCCTCCCAGGAATTTTGCATCTCAAAGTAGTTTTCAAGGATTAAGAGTAGTACGAAGTCCTCCACTTCAAAAGAATTCTTGCAGCTATTCCAGCTGTACCACTTCTTCCATGTCCTTTGGCCTTTGATCATATTTAGTTGCATCAAATGTAATGTGGATTTTAAATCCCCAGATAACACTCTGAATATACAAAGTTCCTCTTTCCATCTAGCACTGCTTCACAAAAGATGTCCATTGAGATCTGAAGATTTATGTATTGTATGGCTGCTTAAACTGATGAACTGCACAGATTCCTGAAGTACCTTGTAGTTGCCAGTGAGTAAATGAGGTAACACCATGCTGACATTACAATCTTTTTTGGTTGCATATATTTTCACTTTAGCCATAAGAACTTTGATGGAAATATTTATTAAACAATTTATTTCTGGATAATAGAAGACATGACATTTTGTAGTTTTTTAAAAGTTCATAAAAGTTTTCACTTCTTATCTGAAAGGACAAAACTTTAAGATATTAGGTAGCAAAATTTCTTGCCAAGATTAGAGGCAGGGTATTTTTCTCTACCTAGCCTGATCCATAAGTGCACTCATAATGACAATGAAGAGCATTCAAAATGGCTGTTTGACCACCTGAGAGAGGAATTTAGTGAGACTTCCCTGGAAGCAAATATTCTTTTCAGCTTTTGAAGTCTGGTCACAGAAGCTGCAGCAGTCCTTACTTCACCCTGCCTGATAGGATGAAGAAGAATCATTTCTTGAGCGCTTCAGGAACATTCTTGATTTTAACTGAGAAGAGTAATGTGCTAGCTGTAAAATACAGCATGTGTCTAACAGTCTATAGACCTATAGTCTATAGACCTATAGACTGTTAGAGGGGTCTGACAAGGCCCCTCATCTTTGAGGTATCTCTCTGTATCGGCAAATTTTTCCATGAGACATTTCTTTTTTTATTTTATGCCTGCAATGGAACATTAAGATAAAATCTTCTACATAGAAAAAGTTTTTTTTTCTGATACATAAAATCTTCTTTTAGTGCTGGTGGTCTCATCTAGCAGGGCTGATCCCCACCCCATCTCTTCTGACTTCCCAATATTTGTGTCAGTGTGTGTACACTAGTCCTTTCATACCTCTGACTTTCTGGCAGTGACATCTTTATCTGTGCTGTCATCTACAACTTCTCTGGTTTTAGCCGTTCTATGCTTATCATGAAAGAAGAGTCAGTGTGCCTGCAACTAAGTTGTAACTCTTACTAGTGAGAGGCACCCTGCACCTTCCCACACAAGGATAAATTCCTGTTCTTCCCCAGCCGACTCCTCCAAGTGTACTTCCCATTCTTCATGATGTAGTCCAAGACTATAAAAGCTTCTGTCTATTCTGGCTTTTTTCCCACTCTTGCAATCCTCTATTCTACACTCCATCTCAACAGACACATAATGTCTTGCTTACCTGCTGTCAAAAGCAACCAGTTGTTTTTGTGTGCATTTACAGCTCTGGTTGTGAAGGTTCTCTTGGGTAAAGTAGTCCTTAGTCAGGCAAAGGATTTTTTACTCTGAAAATTCCTTATGCTATCTTATATTTTAATCTCCAACAGAAATGTACTGGTTGAATATTATTCTTTTCCTGTCACCTGTTCAGTAAAGTAAACCCCTCTCCTTGATAGTACCTTCAAAACATTTATTCTTGCCAGTTTAATAGACTGAGATTCAAGTGGTTGGGCAGTAGAAACACAAACTGCCTTGACTACAGAACATTTGAACAATTCCTTTGGGACCTTCAAGCTTCAGTTGTCCTGCTCACAACAGTGCCACATAGTTACTGCTGAAAAATATTTCTATCTTAATCTCATGATATAGCTTCTTATTCATGCAGCTCAAATGAAAGAATAGATTTTCATTTTTCAGATTTCTTACGTCAATACTTAGGGAAGCTGTGAACTTGGTAAGAACCCAATTTTAAGGATCACCATATCTGGTGGTGTAGAATAGCTAACTGTTAACCATATATATTTATATGGCCACAGTCTGAACCAGATTATTATAAAAGGCAAATAAAAAGTATCTACATTTACAACAATGTTATAGATGCTTGTAAAGGACAGGTAACAAAAGGACACTATTTAATTATATTAACATATTTTGTTTCTGTCTATTGCCAGTATTCAGCTGGAGACTCTCATTCAAGGTGGGTCTCCATCTCACTGCATAACTACTTTCTGAGGGATTCCTCCTGGATAATCAAATATTCTTTCTAAGCTATGCTAAGCTTTGCTTGTTTGTTTTTGTTTTATTAGTGTAAATATTTTCCTAGGAACTCCCCAAGCCCATCATTTCTCGGGATCCTCTAGAGCTTTCGTTCCCAAATAATTTTCACTTCCCAAAGTTTCTTCACCTGTAGTGATCTACAGATTGTTTTGACATTCTTCCCGTTAAATTATAGACTGCTTTTTTTATTCTTTGGAAATGCAAAGTCATCTGTTCTAGAATTGCCTGTTAACATCTCTTGAACTCCTTTAGTAGTAAGGTGCTCTCCTCCCCATTTGATTGCTAGATGTGTACATTCCAATGTAAAATGTGTCCACATACAAAGCCTTATATTTTATACCAACCTGTAAACTGACAAACACACTTAATGCAGGGTTATAGATGGAAAAAATGCTTGCCATTCATTACCAGCTCTTACTTGAGACCAGGCATGACATTAATCAGGACTTTGAAATTATAATGGTCTGAATAAATGTTGCTGAAACTAGTCTTTGAGGAATACTGTAGCAATTCCCAACAAGCATTGGATTGGTGCTTTCCAATGAGAAAACAAATATTTTGTTGGAAATCCTATAATAAAAGTAATAACTGAACTATTGTAGAACTATTGTAATCAGGTGTTTAGATTAAAATTCCTCAAATAGAACTAGAAACATGTGGATATAATTACTGAATCATAGAAAATTAGTCTGGGAAGAATGTTCTAAACCCTATAATCCTCCCGTCTCTTCTACCTCATGAAATTCCAGATAGATATTGATGTAATGCTTTGTATTTAGTGATAATACTACGTCCCATGGAATTTCATCTGGATTTTAGTTACAGTTTCCCAAACCCTTGCTGAAACTTAAATCCATTTATTCTTATCCTACTAGCCCTGGACACAGAGAATGGAATAACATTTATTATTTGTTTCTATATGACCTTTTTGATTCTAAGAACTACTAGTTTTTCTAACCTCTGTCTTAACTGTCTTTCTTAACTAAATAAGGTCAGATCCTTTAATCATTTCTTGTCATTCATGCTTCTAAGATCTTTTCTTTCTCTTCTTTTCTCTCCCAATTAATCTAAGTAGTTTGCTTGGTTTTTTTTCAAGGGCATCACAAGAAAACTACATATTGAGGTGGTATCAGTCCTAAGGAAATCAGAATTGTATTGCTCTTATAGCTGTTGCTCAAATTTGGCATTTTCCTTTTCACAACATGGCATTACACTATTGATTCCTGTTCATCTTGTGGTAACATCCTCTCCTTATTTTTATCCATATGTGCAGTAGTCCTTGAAAGACCTCTGGTAGCTCTGCGAGACCCAAAATTTCATTTTCAGAAATTATACTGACCTTCCCATGTACATTATATTCACTACTAGGTCTATTTATTTTTATACTTTGTCTTCCAGCAAGGATACCAGACATGTTGGTCCTTAGCTGTGTCAGTTCCTGGTAGCATCTTCTTTAGCTATTTGTATTTATTTCTGTGAAGCACGTTTTAAAATTACTAGATTTCTTACTACATTTCAGAAATTTCATTTCTGAGTCCCTGTAGAACTCGTAAGTTAATATCACATGGGTTGACTGTTTATTAATATTAATTTTATCTGTTTATTCTAAAAACTTAATTTAATGCTCAGCTCAGAAAAAGTTCTGTGGTTTGTAAGAAGTTTCTGAACTCTCATGTTCTGAACCTTCTAAACTAAGTTATTTTCTGCCTGTCATGAATATAAAACATCACTACTTTCATGCAAGTTCCTGTTCTGCCTCTTCACCCCTCTTTGCACACTGTGCGTTGTTGGTAGTTCTAAGTGTGGAACCAATTTTGCATCTCCCACTGTGATAGCGTGCTCACCCCCACCCTCAACCTGACCTTTATTTCCCATAACACTGGTAAACACCAGCAGCAGTTGTAATGGATATGGCTGTGATGGCTGCATGGCTCAAAGTCAATTCAGGGGAGACAGACAACAACACAATAGCCAAGGGCTAATGTGAGCAACACACGCTCTACACACAGTGCTGGTTAAAGTCCAACTCAAGCCAAGTTTGGAAGAAACTAAATTCTGCAGTAGGTGTGTAGATATGACTATGTGTCAACCATCGTACTTCATAAGTAGTGGACAGTCCAGGGCCTGTTGAGTTCTCCTGCATGACAGCAGGCTGCACGCCAAGATCTCTTTGTGAGTAGGGACACTTCTTAAGGTTAATCCTTGAGGTTGAGAGAATCCTTATCACATCAGATCTTGATAAATGAATTGGGAATAAGCTTGCTGAAACTTTGAAATCTTAGCTAAGTGATATAAAGAATTGATTGTGCACATATAATTTTTTAGACATAAATCATTGGGCAAGTCTGGGACCAAGTCTAGATTCAGATACACCTCAACTCCCTGCAGGAGTTTAGAACACAAAGGCGTCCTTTCTGAAGCTCATGACTCAACAGGAGGGTCAGAAAGTTTTGCCTAACCCTGTCCGCTACGCAGTAAGTAATTAAGTGTACTTTGTCATCCAGTCTTTTTAAACCACTATCGCATTAACCATCAAACTTTGCTAAATTGCTGGTTTATGCCAATAAACATATTGCTACTTTTCTCTTACAAGTGAAGTGCTTCACTCCATGCGCAACACCTGTACAGTGGTTTTATTATAGTTCCCTAATTTGTTAATGGAAATGCCATTTGAGACGAAAGCTTCATAGAAAACAAACTGTATAACTTCTACTGCTTTTCCTTCTGTATTACTGTTACTACATCATAGACAGAAATGAGATTGCCTTATTACTGTTTGTGCTTGTTGGTCAAAGTTGGCCAATATTCATCATTGTGTTTTCCCCAAGTGCTTACAAATCTGATTTGTTTGCTCACACTATTCAAATTAATTGAAATTAAACTGATTATTCTTCCATCCACAATTTCTTCTTTTCTACTCTGTAGGTTCAAAATGCATGAAATGGAATCTGTTTAATAAGATTTACAGCTCCTACAACATACATCTAACAACAAGAAAATTTTCATTAAAATTAATTTCATTAATGAGGTCTCCACACTGCCTTCTCTTCTCCAGGCAAAACAGTCCCAGCTTTCTCAGCCTGTCTTTATAAGGGAGGTACTCTAGCCCTCTGATCATCCTCGTCGTCCTCCTCCGGAGTTGCTCCAACAGCTCCATGTCCATGACTCAGTTTTAACTTCCATTAAGAGACATGATATCAGATGATATCAGACTTCATGGGCCATGATTGCAGCAGCTTAAGCTTTTGTGCTAGTTATGGATGCAGAGACACAGAAGAGTTATTACTGCAGTTTTGTTGGTCCTAAATTAATTCCAACACAGAATGGAATCCATTCACAAATGCTGATCCATGCACCAAAGTTCTCTGATGCAGACACTAAGGAAGGGCTAATTCTTTTCTTTAAAGTACAGTCATCTTACAGGAGATTGTGTTCTAACTTCCAAAACAGCAATGGTCAGACTCTGAAAGAGGTTTTTGGTTCTTCTAGGGCTAGAAAAGCTTGGTGAAGGTTTTGGAATTACACATTTGGATGTTGGGAAGTCTCACATTAGGCAGAAAGTAGACCCACTAAGCTATTTTGTAGCTATCTTTGAACTATACTAATTTAAGTTATTCTTTTGTCTTAAAAAATACCATTAAAAAAAGAAAATAATAGCATGATCCAAAATTCATACTTAATGCTTATATAGTAATAAAAAAATGTTCCTCTTCTAGATAACTGATTAAATTTCAGAAGCTGGTTTTAAACTGTATATTTTCATTAATAACACATTTCCATTAAATGCAGATGCTAAAGTTCCACAATGTAGCATTAACACAATAATTGGCTAGAGATGTGGTAGTTTTGTCTTTCTTAAGATTATATTGGGGGACAGTTTAGCAGATGTCTGAATTGCACTTTGTTAATAACAGGGGCGATGCACAACCTGAAGAGATGTCATTAAGATTCATTTTTGGATTAAACCCTAAACGAACAGAACACAGGCCTTAGGAAAATCTAAGAAATAAAAAAGGAAATAAATTGGATACAAGGGTCCATATGCTATGTACAAATCAGGCCTATTATCTTTGCTTACCTTATGGCAGAGATATCATTTAAAAAACATCTTTATTGCTGTAGAGATAAAAACTGTATGCTAACAGTACATTATATCTTATCTCTCACAAACAGGTGAGGAGTCAACTCTTTCTATAAGAGAAAAAAAATACCCCACACACCAGAAAACCCAAAAACTAGGTGTGTATGTTTACTGTGTTTATTTAATTGCAACAGTGCAAACACAACTAACAAGAAATATCATCTGCTTCTCCAGACACAATGTATCCCATCTGCTCAGCCTAAGTGTCGTGGTTCAAGCCCAGCCGGCAACTTGGAACCACGCAGCCGCTCGCTCACTCCCCCCCTTTTCCTTCCTCCCCCCGCTCCCGGAGGGATGGGGAGGAGAATCGAAGGAATGTAACTCCCACGAGTTGAGATAACAGCTCTCCAGTACCTAAGGTATAATACAAACCACTACTGCTACCAATAATAATGATAAGAGGAATAACAAGGGAAAAGGACACAACCGCTCACCACCCGCCGACCGATACCCAGCCCGACCCGAGCAGCGATCTGGGTCTTCAGGGTAACTCCCCCCAGTTTCTATACTGGGCATGACGTGCTGTGGTATGGAATACCCCTTTGGCCAGTTTGGGTCAGGTGTCCTGCCTCTGCTTCCTCCTGGCTTCCCCTCCTCTCTGGCAAAGCATGAGACTGAGAAAGTCCTTGGTCAGAGTAAACATTACTTAGCAACAACTAAAAACATTGGTGTTATCAGCATTGTTCCCAGACTGAAAGTCAAAACCACAGCACTGCACCAGCTACTAAGAAGGAGAAAAAATGACTGCTGTAGCTGAACCCAGGACACTAAGCAATACCAGCTCAGCACCAGCCATCTCTTCCCAGACACCTAAATATTAGAATTCAGTCGCACTGCAAAATTATTAAATCAAAAGGCCAAAAAGCTCAAATATCCCTTGAGGCTGAAAAATGTCCAGGCTAGCTCAAAGACTGGTGGCTTCAAATATATTTTGATGACTAGAATGAATGTAGGGTTGTTTTTTTGTGTCTTAGATTGTTTTAATATGACTTTTCTGTGATTGAAAAAGACTCCCTACTTTCAGACATGCTGTTGGGTACAGAAAATGCTCCTGCTCATACATAAGTGAAACCCAAATTCGACTAAGCTTTTCTGATGGTGCTTTAATGTCTCTCAGTGTCACCCTCATTATTTAAAGTCAATCAATTAAGGTTGGTGACTTAACGATGTACATTGCGGTATTAAATGTTTGGGGTTTTTTATTATCAGAGGCAGACCCTGTGGTTAAAAATAACATAAAAAGTAAAAATAAATTTAAAAAATGCTGGAACACATTCCTGTGTTCCATGCATTCTGTTGCACCTTACATATGCATTCTTAAAAATGCATCCTGTTGCTCTTACGTATTTTCTGTGTTGGTTTAGCCAAATCACTCAAACTGTTACAGTAGTATAAAATCCAGGATCAGTGTGTATGATAACGTATCAATACAATAATGTATAATGATCTTTATTATTGATTTTGACTGGATGCTTTCTTTGTAAAATGGGGCCAAGACATTCAGTGTAGACAAGCTACAAAGCTAAGTATGTTAACATTTAAATTGCAACATAAAATTATTCTAGGACAAACAATGAAGAATATACCTTCATTATATCTTCTGTCTGTGTATACCTTACTATACAAGTACTCCCACCATCTGCTGCTGTCATACTAACCCTGTAAAAGAAACTGTTCTGCTTTGGATTAATATCTCTCTTTTGCTGGGGGTTTTGGAAAAATTCCCAGCTTAATCTAAGCACACCAGCATACTGGAAGACTAACAGTAATGTTTACCAACTATACCTAACAGTCAACAAACACAACAGTGATGGAAGATATCTGGTTTATTTATTCTTCTCCTGTAGTACATTATTTATATTAAATTCTGTTTAAAAAATGACTGAACAGCAGGGAAGAAGATCACCTGTTTGATTTTTCCTTGATGCAAAATTCTGGATCCTTTTTCAAGATAGAGGGTAAGCTTATGCCTTTCTAAGAGCAGGAGTACCTGTGGAGATGAAGGATGCTACAGGGCATCCCCTTGCTGAGGGGTCAGCAAGGACAGAGAAAATGGGCAGGCTGAGAGCATCCAGCAGGAGCAGAGAGGAGGAGGCTCCTGAAAGCAGTAGGAAGCAGTTACATAACCAGAGTGAGGACTGTGGGAAGTGTGCTACAGCTCAGAGGCCCTGGAAATTGATGGAGTGAGAGAAAGGAAGGAAGAAAAGCTCACCCTGCAAATATATGTGTGTGTGCGGGAAGTTTTAAAATCTTTTATTTTAATCTGTCTCTACTGTGCATATCATATGTTCTTCATGTTCTTAAAAAAAATAAAACTTCTAATGTATTGTCAGTGGAATCCAGTGAGAGAATAAGAAGCAACTAGTACAAAATTAAATACAAAAAAATTCAATTCAACATTAAAAAATAGAGGGTTTTTTCCTATGACTGTGACTGAACAGTGAACAGATTGTCTAGAAAGGCTCTGAAGTCTCCATAATTTGAGATATTGAAACCCATCAGGGCACAGACGTAAGCAACATGATCTGGGTGACCTAAGAAACATGATCTGCTGTGAGCAGGGGTTTGGACTAGGCCAGCGTCAACCGTTTTCTGATTCTGTCTTGGGAGAGGTTGTTTGGGGGAAGTGGAAGTTGCTATGTTTATTTTAATTAAAACCAATTATTTTTCTGTGTTTTTTTTAAGTAAAAAGTGTGGACACATCTATCCATAACCCCTGGCTGACTTGCACTTCCACAACAGAAACCTGTCAGCAGCTAACATCCACATAAATATGCTGCTGTATCAGCACGTCCAGGTTACTTCAACAAATTGAAGATGCAGGGACACAAAAGGCAGCAAAGGCCACTAGAGGTCACACAAACTATTTAAAAGAACATGAATGAAGTTATTTATACGCCAGTTAGGAGTTTTTTCCCCTTCCACCTGCTCCCCTTGCTTGGCAGTCTTAGGTCACCTCCCTTCCTGATACAAGGCTATGGTCAGGTATGTTTAGCTTGTTTTCTTTCCAAGCCTGATTTTCAGCTCTGGTTTAGTAATGTGGAGATATTATCTCTTCGTGGAGAAAATTACACTGTGATCACAGGCTGTGGAAATATCAAATGTTAGTAAGAAATGTAATCTCATGCTAGCTGAGAAATGTTTTTTGTGTGTTTCAAATATGGATTTAGTGAGTGAGCAAAACAGAGTATGGGAGAGCGAGAAGCAATAACAACAATCTTCGCTAAACCAAGACAGCAAGTGGCTATAAAATTTCCCAGATCCATTTCGCTGATTTTTATAACAGGAGCTGATATGAAAGAGAAATAAGAGTCTTCTATGGTGAGACTGCCCCACCCAAAGGTTTATGGTTACCTTCAGTCTGCTCTAACATCCGGTATCCTGACTTACGAATTTGCGTCTTACTGTCTCACTACTGTCCACTCTTTACATTTGCTTTACTGTCATATGCGCATGCAGAGAAATAACATTTCAAATCCAGGTACTCTAAGATTTAGGTTGGTTTTCTGTTTATTATGGTCTCCCCACTGTTATTTGTCTGTTTTGCCTAGAATGGTTATTTATAGATTTTTATTTGATTCAGTATGTCAAACTGATTCTTTCAAACAGGGCAAAGGAACATACATGTTGAGGAAGGAAGGCAGACTGCGAGGAGCTGCAATGTTCAATCCTTGCATTTAGTGTACTTAAAATTCTATTTGGAAATAAATGAACACACAAACAAATGGGATTATTTTCATCCTTTACTTTGTTTTAGCTGGAGTTATTTTTTAGGAAGTTCTCCAGAAATTGATTCAAGATGCTTTTGATTCTTAATTCTTTCTAAAATTCTTTTAGACAAGTTACACCAGCTATCTCATGTCTGGTATGCTAAATATGGTATTTCCCTGCCTCAGTCCAATGATGACAATGACTCAGTTTGATGGTACTGATGATCGAAATCATACAGATAGTGGTGGTTGACATATAGCTTTACTGTTTTGTATGAAACTTGTTGCTGTATATTTTGGAATATCGCAAGATATTCAGTAGGACAAGCCATTTTTATTTGCTTTGTTTTCAAATAACAAGGAGAAAGAGAGAGAGATCACCCATTAAAAAAAAGAGGATAGTTACCACAGAAGAACACCTGGTAACCAAAGGGGACCGTAAGTCACTTTTATGGTCTGAATTAAGTCTGGATCCTGAGCTTCCTGTTGTCCTTAACCAAGATAAAAGCTCTAAATACCATACCTCTTAAATTAGTCCCTTTCTAGCTTCTCAGTAAATTAATCCCTTCCTAGGTTCTCAGTTTAAGTTTCTCTGCACTTGAGACAAGGAAGTAAAATTCAGTTTTGAGTAACTTTAACTTGGTGGCTTTGTACATAACAGCAAAACTTTCCAAACCTAAAAAGCCCAACCAAAAGAAGATAATAAGGATCCTTATGTAAGGTATATCTTAGTAGTTGACATAGATTTAGAACCTTATGACCTTTGTATAAAATTTATTGTAAGCAAAATAACAACTGAAGATAGAGTGTCTGAAACTGGGAGATGTTCAGGATGTGCTGTACCTAAGTTAGCTGACAAGTAGAAGGATGAGAAATCACTCACTTATGCCACCAGTGTTACCAAACTAACTGAACTGGCGTAAGCACTTACCTACTGCGCAGACCTTAAAGACTACCAGAACAACAATTCAAGGAAAAGACAAGGTGATGAAGAGGAAGGTGATGAAGAAACAACGACCAAAGGTCCCAAAGACCACTACCATAATAAAGTATGCATACAGGAAGAATGTTCTAGGAATGTGATCTCATGCATAAATGACTTCATGAATATGTATACAATATAATGAATATGTATGACTAATGACAATATAGAATCATAGAATTATAGAATAGTTAGGGTTGGAAAGGACCTTAAGATCATCTAGTTCCACCCCCCCTGCCATGAGCAGGG
This sequence comes from Nestor notabilis, assembly GCF_000696875.1. Lineage (NCBI taxonomy): Eukaryota > Metazoa > Chordata > Aves > Psittaciformes > Psittacidae > Nestor > Nestor notabilis. The sequence goes on along the minus strand of NW_009921479.1, from coordinate 493 downwards.
ACACCACACACTAAACTATGTTGCCCAAGGCTCTGTCCAGCCTGGCCTTGAACACCTCCAGGGCTGGAGCATTCACAACTTGCTTGGGCAACCTATTCCAGTGCCTCACCACCCTCACTGTAAAGAACTTCTTCCTTAGATCTAATCTAAATTTCCCCTGTTTGAGTTTAAACCCACTACCCCTTGTCCTGCCACTACAGTTCCTAAGAAAGAGTCCCTCCCCAGCATCCTTATAGGCCCCCTTCAGATACTGGGAGGCTGCTATGAGGTCTCCACGCAGCCTTCTCTTTTCCAGGCTGAACGGTCCCAAGTTTCTCAGCCTGTCTTCATACGGGAGGTGCTCCAGTCCTCTTATCGTCCTCGTGGCCCTCCTCTGGACTTGCTCCAGCAGCTCCATGTCCTTTTTCTGTTGAGGACACCAGCACTGGACACAATACTCCAAGGGAGGCCTCACAAGAACAAGGTAAAGGGGCAGGATCACCTCCTTTGACCT
>NW_009921478.1:0-884 GCF_000696875.1 Nestor notabilis | reverse complement strand
GATCTTGCAGAGGGTCCCCAAATGGGACATGTGGCACAAGTGACTCCATCTGTGGAGCTGCTGGTGTTCCTGTGTGGACAGTTGAGAGCCCCATTTTCCAGCCCCAGTGGGGTTATGCACAGGTAGTGCCTGGATGTGCAACAGCCGAGCTGGTGACTCTGGGCTTCCACTGTCTTCAAGGGTGAGAAATGGGCATTTTGAGGCAGTGATTGTTTGTCCCAGGGTGAACTAATAGGCCTTTATCTGCCTGAGCAGCCTCAGCTGGGTGTCCATCCCCACCCACTGCCTATTTGCCCCCATCTCTATTTATGCTCAGCCCAGGGAAGTTGGGCTTTTTTAGGGGAGTTCTGGTTTCCAGTTTAGCAGGAGGTGTGCACATCTTTGGAATCCTTTGATGGTGACCTAGGCTTACTAATGGGTTTTCCCAGAATTTGCCTGTGCCTGAACCTGACCATTGGATTGACTTTATATGACCTGTCTCATCCTCACCTACTTGCCTGATGGTTTGGTGCTTTGGTTGTACTTGGCCCAGGTCTCTGTTCCTGGTCTACTTGTTCAGGTACTGTGGGATAGCCCCTGCACACCGTGGTGTCATCTTTGGTTCTGTTTTGATAGATTAGAGAGACAACCCCCTGTGGCACTACCCAGACTCCTGCAGAGTAGAATCCATCACCATCTGCACCTGACAGCCCAGCCAGTGCCTCTGCTCTGGCAGTGCCTCTTCATCCCAACCATGTTTCTGTATGACCAATTTAGGAGATAGTGTTCTCAGTGAGGATAAAAGAGTAATAAATTGAACATTATATTCACGTGTTATTCTCTGGTCGTTGGTGCCTTCTATTTGCATAGTATGATATTTGACTTCTAGAATTCAGTAGATGTCA